>NC_069503.1:272750536-272888036 GCF_027579735.1 Bombina bombina
ACTATGTTTAGTTCTTTTTCCCATTTTATGATGTAAGTGGGTTTTTTACTAGGGAAAGTTCCTCTGAGAAGTTTATATATGATGGACACATGGGATTTAGTGACTGTGGTAGTTGTGCACAGCGTTTCAAAGGGGGTAAGAGGTCTGACAAGATTAGCCGTATAGGCACTATTATGAATAGCGTGTCTAATTTGAAAGTATGGGAACCAAAGGTGGAAAGGGGCACTTAGGAGTTGATGGATATCAGCTTGGGATCTGAAAATCATCTTTTTTTCTACAGATTTATCTTTCATTTTCTCTGCTTTTCTATTTTGCAATAATTCTCGCCTAGGGTTCATCATGACTTCAGAAATTTCTTTAAGAATAAAATTGGGATCATATCCCCTTTTAATAAACGCTTGACCCATTTCTTTTAGTCTGCTCTTTGCAATCTTATCATCTGAGACTATACGTCTTACTTGCATTAATTGGCTTCTAGGAAGAGACCTTTTCAAATGGGGGGGATGCGCACTTTGTCCACTTTGTCCATGTAACAGACTGTTTGTATCTGTACCTTTTTTTAAAATGGTCAATAACCAAGTGCCCCTCCTGTTTGATAACAGTAGTATCCAGAAAGTCAATCTGCTCTTCACTGTGTTCCAGATTCAAAGTAATGTGTCTAGTAGCTGTATTTAAAGAATATACAAACGCAAATATGGACCCAATGTCGCCCAGCCATACTCCAAATATATCGTTGATATAGCGCCATCAAGTGGCGCCATATCATTAAAATAATTAATGTAGCGGAGACATTGGATCCCATGGCTGTACCTTGTAATTGTATGTAGAACTGGTCTTGAAACAAAAAATAATTACATCTCAAAATGATAACCAAAAGCTGTAAAATAAAATCAATTTGTCTACCAGATTGTAGCAATGTTCTCTGCACTGATCCCAGAACACTAGAGTGAGTGCTAGAAACATCTAAGCTAAACAATATTCTTTTATTGACTGGTACTGAGATATTCTCTAACTTTCTAAGGAAATCTCATGTGTCTTGAATATATGATTTTAATATGTGATCCAAATATATAGAAATGTTAGAGAGAACAGAGCTAGTGATAGCTGCAATGGGCCATCCAGGTGGTGCATTTAGGTTTTTATGAACTTTTTGCAAAGTGTATAGGACTGGTGTACTAGGATCCTTACAAATAAGAAATTTCTCAGTTTTTACATCAATTAAGCAATCCTTTACAGCACTGTGAATACATGTTGTAATTTCCCTTTCAATATCAAAGATAGGGTTATAATAGTTTTATATACAGAGCAATCAGCGAATGGACTCTTAATTTCTTCTCTATAATATTCACTTTTTAGGACTACACTGGCACCACCCTTGTTTGCTGCTTTCAGCAGAATTTCTTTCCCGTTTTTAATACTATGCCCCTGTCTCACTTTTGGTGAAATTGGATTCATTTTTCCACAAACTATTTTTAGCTGCTTTATTTTTTATATTATTCACATCATTGTGCACTAGGGATATGAATGTATCCACACTTTTATCATAAGAAATAGGGATAAAACTGCTTTCTCTTGTAAGATGTATCGAGCCCACGGATTCATCCATACTTGTGGGATATTCTCCTTCCTTACAGGAAGTGGCAAAGAGAGCACCCACAGCAGAGCTGTCTATATAGCTCCTCCCTTAGCTCCACCCCCCAGTCATTCTCTTTGCCTACTCTAAGCACTAGGAAGGGTAAAGTGAGTGTGGTGACAAAAATGTTAGGCCTAGATTTAGAGTTTGGCGGTAGCCGTGAAAACCAGCGTTAGAGGCGCCTAACGCTGGTTTTAGGCTACCGTCGGTATTTGGAGTCAGTCAGGAAAGGGTCTAACGCTCACTTTCCACCCGCGACTTTTCAATACCGCAGATCCCCTTACGTAAATTGCGTATCCTATCTTTTCAATGGGATCTTTCTAACTCCGGTATTTAGAGTCGTGGCTGAAGTGAGCGTTAGAAACTCCAGCCGCAGAAAAAAGTCAGGAGTTAAGAGCTTTCTGGGCTAATGCCGGTTTATAAAGCTCTTAACTACTGTGCTCTAAAGTACACTAACACCCATAAACTACCTATGTACCCCTAAATCGAGGTCCCCCCACATCACCGCCACTCGATTAAATTTTTTTAACCCCTAATCTTCTGACTACCACCTACGTTATCCTTATGTACCCCTAACACCGCCGACCCCTATATTATATTTATTAACCCCTAACCTGCCCCCCACAACGTCGCCGCCAGATACCTACAATAATTAACCCCTAATCTGCCGACCGCCACCTACGTTATCCTTATGTACCCCTAATCTGCTGCCCCTAACACCGCCGACCCCTATATTATATTTATTAACCCCTAATCTGCCCCCCTCAACGTCGCCTCCACCTGCCTACACTTATTAACCCCTAATCCGCCTCACTAACCGTATAATAATTAGTATTAACCCCTAATCTGCCCTCCCTAACATCGCCGACACCTAACTTCAAACATTAACCCCTAATCTGCCGACTGGAGCTCACCGCTATTCTAATAAATGTATTAACCCCTAAAGCTAAATCTAACACTAACACCCCCCTAAGTTAAATATAATTTAAATCTAACGAAATTAATTAACTCTTATTAAATAAATTATTCCTATTTAAAGCTAAATACTTACCTGTAAAATAAACCCTAATATAGCTACAATATAAATTATATTTATATTATAGCTATTTTAGGATTTATATTTATTTTACAGGTAACTTTGTATTTATTTTAACCAGGTACAATAGCTATTAAATAGTTAAGAACTATTTAATAGCTAAAATAATTACAAAATTACCTGTAAAATAAATCCTAACTTAAGTTACAATTAAACCTAACACTACATTATCAATAAATTAATTAAATACAATATCTACAAATAACTACAATGAAATAAACTAACTAAAGTACAAAAAATAAAAAAGAACTAAGTTACAAAAAATAAAAAAATATTTACAAACATCATAAAAATATTACAACAATTTTAAACTAATTACACCTACTCTGAGCCCCCTAATAAAATAACAAAGCCCCCCAAAATAAAAAAATGCTCCGGCTGAAGTCTTCTATCAACGGCATCTTACATCTTCTTTCTTCCGGATCCATCTTGCAGACGGACTACCGATGAATGAAGGCTCCTTTAAGGGACGTCATCCAAGATGGCGTCCCTTGAATTCCGATTGGCTGATAGGATGGTCTGCAAGATGGATCCGGAAGAAAGAAGATGGAAGATTCCGTTGATAGAAGACTTCAGCAGGATCATGGACCTCTTCAGCTCCCGCTTGGATGAAGACTTCAGCCGGATCATGGACATCTTCAGCCCCCCGCTTGGGCTTGGATCAAGACATCGGAGGAGCTCTTTTGGATCGATCGGTGAACCTGGTATGGTGAAGATAAGGTAGGAAGATCTTCAGGGGCTTAGTGTTAGGTTTATTTAAGGGGGGTTTGGGTTAGATTAGGGGTATGTGGGTGGTGGGTTATAATGTTGGGGGGGGTATTGTATGTGTTTTTTTTACAGGAAAAAGAGCTGAATTCTTTGGGGCATGCCCGCAAAGGGCCCTGTTCAGGGCTGGTAAGGTAAAAGAGCTTTGAACTTTAGTAATTTAGAATAGGGTAGGGCATTTTATTTTGGGGGGCTTTGTTATTTTATTAGGGGGCTTAGAGTAGGTGTAATTAGTTTAAAATTGTTGTAATTTTTTTATGATGTTTGTAAATATTTTTTTATTTTTTGTAACTTAGTTCTTTTTTATTTTTTGTACTTTAGTTAGTTTATTTCATTGTAGTTATTTGTAGATATTGTATTTAATTAATTTATTGATAGTGTAGTGTTAGGTTTAATTGTAACTTAGGTTAGGATTTATTTTACAGGTAATTTTGTAATTATTTTAACTATTTTATCTATTAAATAGTTCTTAACTATTTAATAGCTATTGTACCTGGTTAAAATAAATACAAAGTTACCTGTAAAATAAATATAAATCCTAAAATAGCTATAATATAAATATAATTTATATTGTAGCTATATTAGGGTTTATTTTACAGGTAAGTATTTAGCTTTAAATAGGAATAATTTATTTAATAAGAGTTAATTAATTTCGTTAGATTTAAATTATATTTAATTTAGGGGGGTGTTAGTGTTAGGGTTAGACTTAGCTTTAGGGGTTAATACATTTATTAGAATAGCGGTGAGCTCCAGTTGGCAGATTAGGGGTTAATGTTTGAAGTTAGGTGTCGGCGATGTTAGGGAGGGCAGATTAGGGGTTAATACTATTTATTATAGGGTTAGTGAGGCGGATTAGGGGTTAATAACTTTATTATAATAGCGGTGCGGTCCGCTCGGCAGATTAGGGGTTAATAAGTGTAGGCAGGTGGAGGCGACGTTGTGGGGAGCAGATTAGGGGTTAATAAATATAATATAGGGGTCGGCGGTGGTAGAGGCAGCAGATTAGGGGTACATAGGGATAATGTAGGTGGCGGGAGTATACGTAGAGGCAGATTAGGGGTTAAAAAAATATGCATGGGTCAGCGATAGCGGGGGCGGCAGAATAGGGGTTAATAAGTGTAAGGTTAGTGGTGTTTAGACTCGGGGTACATGTTAGAGTGTTAGGTGCAGACGTAGGAAGTGTTTCCCCATAGGAAACAATGGGGCTGCGTTAGGAGCTGAACGCGGCTTTTTTTGCAGGTGTTAGGTTTTTTTTCAGCTCAAATAGCCCCATTGTTTTTTTATGGGGGAATCATGCATGGGCACGTTTTTGAAGCTGGCCGCGTCCGTAAGCAACTCTGGTATCGAGAGTTGCAGTGGCGTTAAATATGCCTGTACGCTCCCTCTTTGGAGCCTAACGCAGCCATTCTGTGAACTCTCAATACCAGAGTTATTTAAAAGGTGCGGCCAGAAAAAAGCATGCGTTAGCTACGCGGGTCGTTACCGACAAAACTCCAAATCTAGCCGTTTTTATTTTGTCAAGCAAAAGTTTGTTATTTTAAATTGTACCGGTGTGTACTATTCACTCTCTGGCAGAAAAGGGATGAAGATTTCTGCAAGGAGGATGATGATCTTAGCATTTTGTAACTAAGATCCACTGCTGTTCTTACAAGGGCTGAAGAGTACAGGAAAACTTGAGTTGGGGGAACGGTTTGCATGCTAAGCTGCATTGAGGTATGTTCAGTCTATTTTTTTCTAGACAGACTGTGATAATTCTAGAAAAGGCTGGCAATATCCCCATGAGGGAAGGGTAAGCTGTATTCAGACACTTAGTAGGAATCCCAGCTTGCATAAAGGGCTCATTGGTTACTGGTGACACAGTTAGGAAAAAACATTTTTAATTGCAAACATAACATTTTTGAGGGACTTTAAGGGGTCATTGTGGCTTATTTAAGGGTTATTAACCCACTTGGCTAGTTTAGAAACACTCTGGTTTGTTTCTTTTAGGCCCCATAACATCGAGTGAGGTGGGAAGGGCCTATTTTCGCGCCTCAGTTGCGCAGTTTCTTTTACTCAGAGACATCCAGCTGCTTCTCCAGAGGGTCCTGCTGTGTTTGAGGGCTTAAAAGAAGTTTTTTCCCCACAAATCTTTCCTAAAGGGCAGGTAGGCGCCACAGCAGAGCTGTGGCAAGGTGCTGAACGTTTTTTTACCGTTTTTTGACGTTTTGTCAATCCGGTTTTTACAGTAAGGGGTTAATCATTTATTTGTCTAGCTGTGCAAACTTACTTTATGATGCTACTGTAAAAAATTTGTAAAGTTTACTGCTTTTTTACACTGATTTTGCAGAGTTTGTGCATCTTTTTTTCTCTTAAAGGCACAGTACCGTTTTTTCTAAGTATTATTTGCTTTGATTAAAGTGTTTTCCAAGCTTGCTTGTTTCATTACTAGCCTGTTTAACATGTCTGACATCAAGGAAAATCCTTGTTCAATGTGTTTAGAAGCCATTGTGGAACCCCCTTGCACTGATATGTCTATAAATTATAAAGAGCATATTTCAGCACTTAAAAATATAGCAATAGATGATTCTCAGACAGAAGGAAAACAGAATTTATGTTTACCTGATAAATTACTTTCTCCAACGGTGTGTCCGGTCCACGGCGTCATCCTTACTTGTGGGATATTCTCTTCCCCAACAGGAAATGGCAAAGAGCCCAGCAAAGCTGGTCACATGATCCCTCCTAGGCTCCGCCTACCCCAGTCATTCGACCGACGTTAAGGAGGAATATTTGCATAGGAGAAACCATATGATACCGTGGTGACTGTAGTTAAAGAAAATAAATCATCAGACCTGATTAAAAAACCAGGGCGGGCCGTGGACCGGACACACCGTTGGAGAAAGTAATTTATCAGGTAAACATAAATTCTGTTTTCTCCAACATAGGTGTGTCCGGTCCACGGCGTCATCCTTACTTGTGGGAACCAATACCAAAGCTTTAGGACACGGATGATGGGAGGGAGCAAATCAGGTCACCTAGATGGAAGGCACCACGGCTTGCAAAACCTTTCTCCCAAAAATAGCCTCAGAAGAAGCAAAAGTATCAAACTTGTAAAATTTGGTAAAAGTGTGCAGTGAAGACCAAGTCGCTGCCCTACATATCTGATCAACAGAAGCCTCGTTCTTGAAGGCCCATGTGGAAGCCACAGCCCTAGTGGAATGAGCTGTGATTCTTTCGGGAGGCTGCCGTCCGGCAGTCTCGTAAGCCAATCTGATGATGCTTTTAATCCAAAAAGAGAGAGAGGTAGAAGTTGCTTTTTGACCTCTCCTTTTACCGGAATAAACAACAAACAAGGAAGATGTTTGTCTAAAATCCTTTGTAGCATCTAAATAGAATTTTAGAGCGCGAACAACATCCAAATTGTGCAACAAACGTTCCTTCTTCGAAACTGGTTTCGGACACAGAGAAGGTACGATAATCTCCTGGTTAATGTTTTTGTTAGAAACAACTTTTGGAAGAAAACCAGGTTTAGTACGTAAAACCACCTTATCTGCATGGAACACCAGAGAAGGAGGAGAACACTGCAGAGCAGATAATTCTGAAACTCTTCTAGCAGAAGAAATTGCACCAAAAACAAAACTTTCCAAGATAATAACTTAATATCAACGGAATGTAAGGGTTCAAACGGAACCCCCTGAAGAACTGAAAGAACTAAGTTGAGACTCCAAGGAGGAGTCAAAGGTTTGTAAACAGGCTTGATTCTAACCAGAGCCTGAACAAAGGCTTGAACATCTGGCACAGCTGCCAGCTGTTTGTGAAGTAACACAGACAAGGCAGAAATCTGTCCCTTCAGGGAACTTGCAGATAATCCTTTTTCCAATCCTTCTTGAAGGAAGGATAGAATCTTAGGAATCTTAACCTTGTCCCAAGGGAATCCTTTAGATTCACACCAACAGATATATTTTTTCCAAATTTTGTGGTAAATCTTTCTAGTTACAGGCTTTCTGGCCTGAACAAGAGTATCGATAACAGAATCTGAGAACCCTCGCTTCGATAAGATCAAGCGTTCAATCTCCAAGCAGTCAGCTGGAGTGAGACCAGATTCGAATGTTCGAACGGACCTTGAACAAGAAGGTCTCGTCTCAAAGGTAGCTTCCATGGTGGAGCCGATGACATATTCACCAGATCTGCATACCAAGTCCTGCGTGGCCACGCAGGAGCTATCAAGATCACCGACGCCCTTTCCTGATTGATCCTGGCTACCAGCCTGGGGATGAGAGGAAACGGCGGGAATACATAAGCTAGTTTGAAGGTCCAAGGTGCTACTAGTGCATCCACTAGAGCCGCCTTGGGATCCCTGGATCTGGACCCGTAGCAAGGAACTTTGAAGTTCTGACGAGAGGCCATCAGATCCATGTCTGGAATGCCCCACAGTTGAGTGACTTGGGCAAAGATTTCCGGATGGAGTTCCCACTCCCCCGGATGCAATGTCTGACGACTCAGAAAATCCGCTTCCCAATTTTCCACTCCTGGGATGTGGATAGCAGACAGGTGGCAGGAGTGAGACTCCGCCCATAGAATGATTTTGGTCACTTCTTCCATCGCCAGGGAACTCCTTGTTCCCCCCTGATGGTTGATGTACGCAACAGTTGTCATGTTGTCTGATTGAAACCGTATGAACTTGGCCCTCGCTAGCTGAGGCCAAGCCTTGAGAGCATTGAATATCGCTCTCAGTTCCAGAATATTTATCGGTAGAAGAGATTCTTCCCGAGACCAAAGACCCTGAGCTTTCAAAGATCCCCAGACCGCGCCCCAGCCCATCAGACTGGCGTCGGTCGTGACAATGACCCACTCTGGTCTGCGGAAGGTCATCCCTTGTGACAGGTTGTCCAGGGACAGCCACCAACGGAGTGAGTCTCTGGTCCTCTGATTTACTTGTATCCTCGGAGACAAGCTTGTATAGTCCCCATTCCACTGACTGAGCATGCACAGTTGTAATGGTCTTAGATGAATGCGCGCAAAAGGAAATATGTCCATTGCCGCTACCATCAAACCTATCACTTCCATGCACTGCGCTATGGAAGGAAGAGGAACGGAATGAAGTATCCGACAAGAGTCTAGAAGTTTTGTTTTTCTGGCCTCTGTCAGAAAAATCCTCATTTCTAAAGAGTCTATTATTGTTCCCAAGAAGGGAACCCTTGTTGACGGAGATAGAGAACTCTTTTCCACGTTCACTTTCCATCCGTGAGATCTGAGAAAGGCCAGGACGATGTCCGTGTGAGCCTTTGCTTGAGGAAGGGACGACGCTTGAATCAGAATGTCGTCCAAGTAAGGTACTACAGCAATGCCCCTTGGTCTTAGCACAGCTAGAAGGGACCCTAGTACCTTTGTGAAAATCCTTGGAGCAGTGGCTAATCCGAAAGGAAGCGCCACGAACTGGTAATGCTTGTCCAGGAATGCGAACCTTAGGAACCGATGATGTTCCTTGTGGATAGGAATATGTAGATACGCATCCTTTAAATTCACCGTGGTCATGAATTGACCTTCCTGGATGGAAGGAAGAATTGTTCGAATGGTTTCCATTTTGAACGATGGGACCTTGAGAAACTTGTTTAAGATCTTGAGATCTAAGATTGGTCTGAACGTTCCCTCTTTTTTGGGAACTATGAACAGATTGGAGTAGAACCCCATCCCTTGTTCTCCTAATGGAACAGGATGAATCACTCCCATTTTTAACAGGTCTTCTACACAACGTAAGAATGCCTGTCTTTTTATGTGGTCTGAAGACAACTGAGACCTGTGGAACCTCCCCCTTGGGGGAAGCCCCTTGAATTCCAGAAGATAACCTTGGGAGACTATTTCTAGCGCCCAAGGATCCAGAACATCTCTTGCCCAAGCCTGAGCGAAGAGAGAGAGTCTGCCCCCCACCAGATCCGGTCCCGGATCGGGGGCCAACATTTCATGCTGTCTTGGTAGCAGTGGCAGGTTTTTTGGCCTGCTTTCCCTTGTTCCAGCCTTGCATTGGTCTCCAAGCTGGCTTGGCTTGAGAAGTATTACCCTCTTGCTTAGAGGACGTAGCACTTTGGGCTGGTCCGTTTCTACGAAAGGGACGAAAATTAGGTTTATTTTTGGCCTTGAAGGGCCGATCCTGAGGAAGGGCGTGGCCCTTACCCCCAGTGATATCAGAGATAATCTCTTTCAAGTCAGGGCCAAACAGCGTTTTCCCCTTGAAAGGAATGTTAAGTAGCTTGTTCTTGGAAGACGCATCAGCTGACCAAGATTTCAACCAAAGCGCTCTGCGCGCCACAATAGCAAACCCAGAATTCTTAGCCGCTAACCTAGCCAATTGCAAAGTGGCGTCTAGGGTGAAAGAATTAGCCAATTTGAGAGCATTGATTCTGTCCATAATCTCCTCATAAGGAGGAGAATCACTATCGACCGCCTTTACCAGCTCATCGAACCAGAAACACGCGGCTGTAGCGACAGGGACAATGCATGAAATTGGTTGTAGAAGGTAACCCTGCTGAACAAACATCTTTTTAAGTAAACCTTCTAATTTTTTATCCATAGGATCTTTGAAAGCACAACTATCTTCTATGGGTATAGTGGTGCGTTTGTTTAAAGTGGAAACCGCTCCCTCGACCTTGGGGACTGTCTGCCATAAGTCCTTTCTGGGGTCGACCATAGGAAACAATTTTTTAAATATGGGGGGAGGGACGAAAGGAATACCGGGCCTTTCCCATTCTTTATTTACAATGTCCGCCACCCGCTTGGGTATAGGAAAAGCTTCTGGGAGCCCGGGACCTCTAGGAACGTGTCCATTTTACATAGTTTCTCTGGGATGACCAACTTGTCACAATCATCCAGAGTGGATAATACCTCCTTAAGCAGAATGCGGAGATGTTCCAACTTAAATTTAAACGTAATCACATCAGGTTCAGCTTGTTGAGAAATGTTCCCTGAATCAGTAATTTCTCCCTCAGACAAAACCTCCCTGGCCCCATCAGACTGGTTTAGGGGCCCTTCACAACCATTATTATCAGCGTCGTCATGCTCTTCAGTATCTAAAACAGAGCAGTCGCGCTTACGCTGATAAGTGTGCATTTTGGCTAAAATGTTTTTGACAGAATTATCCATTACAGCCGTTAATTGTTGCATAGTAAGGAGTATTGGTGCGCTAGATGTACTAGGGGCCTCCTGAGTGGGCAAGACTCGTGTAGACGAAGGAGGGAATGATGCAGTACCATGCTTACTCCCCTCACTTGAGGAATCATCTTGGGCATCATTGTCATTGTCACATAAATCACATTTATTTAAATGAGAAGGAACTCTGGCTTCCCCACATTCAGAACACAGTCTATCTGGTAGTTCAGACATGTTAAACAGGCATAAACTTGATAAAGTACAAAAAACGTTTTAAAATAAAACCGTTACTGTCACTTTAAATTTTAAACTGAACACACTTTATTACTGCAATTGCGAAAAAATATGAAGGAATTGTTCAAAATTCACCAAAATTTCACCACAGTGTCTTAAAGCCTTAAAAGTATTGCACACCAAATTTGGAAGCTTTAACCCTTAAAATAACGGAACCGGAGCCGTTTTTAACTTTAACCCCTTTACAGTCCCTGGTATCTGCTTTGCTGAGACCCAACCAAGCCCAAAGGGGAATACGATACCAAATGACGCCTTCAGAAAGTCTTTTCTATGTATCAGAGCTCCTCACACATGCGACTGCATGTCATGCCTCTCAAAAACAAGTGCGCAACACCGGCGCGAAAATGAGGCTCTGCCTATGATTTGGGAAAGCCCCTAAAGAATAAGGTGTCTAAAACAGTGCCTGCCGATATAATCTTATCAAAATACCCAGATTAAATGATTCCTCAAGGCTAAATATGTGTTAATAATGAATCGATTTAGCCCAGAAAAAGTCTACAGTCTTAATAAGCCCTTGTGAAGCCCTTATTTACTATCTTAATAAACATGGCTTACCGGATCCCATAGGGAAAATGACAGCTTCCAGCATTACATCGTCTTGTTAGAATGTGTCATACCTCAAGCAGCAAGAGACTGCTCACTGTTCCCCCAACTGAAGTTAATTCCTCTCAACAGTCCTGTGTGGAACAGCCATGGATTTTAGCAACGGTTGCTAAAATCATTTTCCTCATACAAACAGAAATCTTCATCTCTTTTCTGTTTCTGAGTAAATAGTACATACCAGCACTATTTTAAAATAACAAACTCTTGATTGAATAATAAAAACTACAGTTAAACACTAAAAAACTCTAAGCCATCTCCGTGGAGATGTTGCCTGTACAACGGCAAAGAGAATGACTGGGGTAGGCGGAGCCTAGGAGGGATCATGTGACCAGCTTTGCTGGGCTCTTTGCCATTTCCTGTTGGGGAAGAGAATATCCCACAAGTAAGGATGACACCGTGGACCGGACACACCTATGTTGGAGAAATGAGGGTTTGCCATCTAGCTCTCCCCAAGTGTCACAACCAGTAACCCCCGCACAAGTGACGCCAAGTACCTCTAGTGCACCGACTTCATTTACTTTACAAGACATGGCCACAGTTAAGAATACAACCCTCACAGAGGTTTTATCTAAACTGCCTGGTTTACAAGGAAAGCATGACAGCTCTGGGTTAAGAACAAATGCTGAGTCGTCTGACGCTTTAGTAGCCGTATCCGATATACCCTCACAATGTTCTGAAGTAGGGGTAAGGGATTTGTTATCTGAGGGAGAAATTTCTGATTCAGGAAAGACGCTCCCTCAGACAGATTCTGATATGACGGCCTTTAAATTTAAGCTTGAACACCTCCGCTTATTGCTCAGGGAGGTATTAGCGACTCTAGATGATTGTGACCTTATAGTGGTTCCAGAGAAATTATGTAAAATGGACAAATACTTAGAAGTTCCTGTTTACACTTATGTTTTTCCAGTCCCTAAGAGGATTGTGATTATTGTTACTAAGGAGTGGGATAGACCAGGTATTCCGTTCACTCGCCCTCCTGTTTTTAAGAAAATGTTTCCCATATCTGACACCATGCGGGACTCGTGGCAGACGGTTCCTAAGGTGGAGGGAGCTATTTCTACTCTTGCTAAGCGTACAGCTATACCTATCGAAGACAGTTGTGCTTTCAAAGATCCTATTGATAAAAAAGTAGAGGGTCTCCTGAAGAAATTTTTTGTTCATCAAGGTTTTCTTCTCCAACCTATTGCGTGCATTGTTCCTGTAACTACTGCAGCTGCTTTCTGGTTCGAGGTTCTAGAAGAGGCACTTCAGATGGAGACTCCATTAGAGGATATTATGGATAGAATTAAGGCCCTTAAGTTGGCTAATTCTTTCATTACAGATGCCGCTTTCCAACTGGCTAAATTAGCGGCAAAGAATTCAGGTTTTGCCATTTTAGCACGCAGGGCGTTATGGCTTAAGTCCTGGTCTGCTGATGTGTCATCAAAATCTAAACTTTTGAACATCCCTTTCAAAGAAAAGACCCTATTCGGGCCTGAACTGAAAGAGATTATTTCAGACATCACTGGAGGGAAAGGCCATGCCCTCCCTCAGGATAAAACAAATAAAATGAGGACCAAACAATATAAAAAAATAATTTTCGTTCCTTTCGGAACTTCAAGGGTGGTCCCGCTTCAGCTTCCCCTGCTGCAAAGCAAGAGGGGAATTTTGCCCAATCCAAGTCAGTCTGGAGACCTAACCAGACTTGGAACAAGGGTAAACAGGCCAAGAAGCCTGCAGCTGCCTCTAAGACAGCATGAAGGGGTAGCCCCCGATCCGGGACCAGATCTAGTAGGGGGCAGACTCTCTCTCTTCACTCAGGCTTGGGCAAAAGATGTTCACAATTCCTGGGCTTTAGAAATTGTGTCCCAGGGATATCTTCTGGACTTCAAAGACTCCCCCCCCCCCCCAGGGGGGAGATTTCACATTTCTCAATTGTCTGCAAACCAGACAAAGAGAGAGGCGTTCTTACGCTGTGTAGAAGACCTACATACCATGGGAGTGATCCGCCCAGTTCCTAAAGCGGAACAAGGGCTAGGGTTTTACTCAAACCTGTTTGTGGTTCCCAAAAAAGATGGAACTTTCAGACCAATCTTGGATCTCAAAATTCTAAACAAATTCCTCAGAGTACCATCATTCAAGATGGAGACCATTCGGACTATTCTTCTGTTGATCCAGGAGGGTCAATATATGACTACCGTGGACTTAAAGTGAATGTAAACTCTGCACCATCTCTAAAGTTCTGCGTTATATTAATCTTAAAATAACTTGACTTTCATTCATCATTTTATTTATTTCATCGCAATTCCCGTCATTTTCAATGTTTTTATATCGCTCCCGTCGTTATAATCCTCCACCCGGCATTTGCTATCTCTCCTTGTCATTTATAGCCACGATCAGCATAACGAATCACAGCGCTAACCACAGGGGGACCCAACCCCTTTGTGTGTCGTCACTAGTCCGCATTGCGCTTGCGTTACAACATGTTTCCTATAACTTCGTTCACAATTCACGCATGCGCATTTGAATAATTCACGGAGTTCATTGATTCTTGAAATAATATACGGATTGGTAAGTTTAAAAAGGGCTCCGTATTCTACAATCACATACGATTACCAGTATAACTAAAAAGTATGAGCAAAAATGTAAGATATAAGACAGCGGAATCGTTGTTTGACGCATGCGCAGTGAGTAACTGAGACGGGAGCGAGCATTGCCACTAAGTAAACAGCGGGTGGGACCGCTGTATACGTAATATTGCATAGGAGGAGGAAGTGGAGAGTGGGAGGAGCAGGTATAGTGAAAATACGCTATTTACAAATGCTGATAAAAATTAAATTACACCTTTGATTAAAAAATAAAAGTGGCGGTATGATTAATATACTTATTCTCTATATATGTATAATTTCATAACAGTGAAAATTGACAATCAATCACTTTAAAGGATGCGTATCTACACATCCCTATTCACAGAGATCATCATCAATTCCTCAGATTCGCCTTTCTGGACAGGCATTACCAGTTCGTGGCCCTTCCCTTCAGGTTGGCCACGGCTCCCAGAATTTTCACAAAGGTGCTAGGGTCCCTATTGGAGGTTCTAAGACCGCGGGGCATAGCAGTGGCGCCTTATCTAGACGACATCTTAATTCAGGCGTCGACGTTCCAGCTAGCTTAGTCTCACACGGACATCGTGTTGGCTTTTCTGAGATCTCACGGGTGGAAGGTGAACATAAAAAAAGAGTTCTCTCTTCCCTCTCACAAGAGTTTCCTTCCTAGGGACACTGATAGACTCGGTAGAAATGAAAATTTTTCTGACAGAGGTCAGAAAATCAAAACTCTTAACCACTTGCCGAGCTCTTCATTCCATTCCTCGGCCATCAGTGGCTCAGTGTATGGAGGTAATCGGACTCATGGTAGCGGCAATGGACATAGTTCCTTTTGCCCGCCTATACCTCAGACCACTGCAAATATGCATGCTCAAACAGTGGAATGGGGATTATGCAGATTTATCTCCTCAACTGCATCTGGACCAAGAGACCAGAGATTCTCTTCTCTGGTGGTTGTCTCAGGACCACCTGTCTCAGGGAATGTGTTTCCGCAGGCCAGAGTGGCTCATAGTAATGACAGATGCCAGCCTACTAGGCTGGGGTGCAGTCTGGAACTCCCTGAAAGCAAAGGGCTTATGGTCTCGGGAGGAAACTCTCCTCCCGATAAACATTCTAGAACTGAGAGCGATATTCAATGCCCTTCAGGCATGGCCTCAGCTAGCTGCGGCCAAATTCATCAGATTTCAGTCAGACAACATCACGACTGTAGCTTATATCAATAATCAAGGAGGAAAACTGAGTTCTCTAGCGATGATGGAGGTAACCAAAATAATCCGATGGGCGGAGGATCACTCTTGCCATCTCTCAGCAATCCATATCCCAGGGGTAGAGAACTGGGTGGCGGATTTCCTAAGTCATCAGACTTTTCATCCGGGGGAGTGGGAGCTCCGTCCGGAGGTATTTGCCCAGCTGACTCAGCTATGGGGTACACCAGAATTGGATCTGATGGCGTCCCGTCAGAACGCCAAACTTCCTCATTACGGGTCCAGGTCCAGGTCCCGGGATCCCCAGGCGGTACTGATAGATGCTCTAGCAGTGCCCTGGTCCTTCAATCTGGCCTATGTATTTCCACCGTTTCCTCTCCTCCCACGTCTGGTTGCCAGAATCAAGCAGGAGAGAGCTTTGGTGATTCTGATAGCACCTGCGTGGCCATGCAGGACTTGGTATGCAGACCTAGTGGACATGTCATCTGTTCCACCGTGGACTCTGCCAATGAGGCAGGACCTTCTAATCCAAGGTCCTTTCAAGCATCCAAATCTAATTTATCTGCGTCTGACTGCTTGGAGATTGAACGCCTGATTTTATCAAAGCGTGGTTTCTCTGAGTCGGTCATTGATACCCTGATTCAAGCTAGAAAGCCTGTCACCAGGAAAATCTATCATAAGATTTGGAGCAAATATCTTTATTGGTGTGAATCCAAGGGATACTCATGGAGTAAGATTAGGATTCCTAGAATTTTGTCTTTTCTCCAAGAAGGATTGGAGAAGGGATTATCAGCTAGTTCCTTAAAAGGACAGATATCTGCTTTGTCTATTCTTTTACACAAACGTCTGGCAGATGTCCCAGACGTGCAAGCGTTTAGTCAGGATCAAGCCTGTATTTAAACCTGTTGCTCCGCCATGGAGCCTAAACTTAGTTCTTAAAGTTCTTCAAGGGGTTCCGTTTGAACCTATGCATTCCATAGATATTAAGCTTCTATCTTGGAAAGTTTTGTTTTTAGTAGCTATCTCTTCGGCTCGAAGAGTTTCTGAGTTATCTGCTTTACAATGTGACTCACCTTACCTTGTTTTCCATGCAGATAAGGTGGTTTTGCGTACCAAACTTGGATTCCTTCCTAAGGTTGTTTCTAATAGGAATATCAATCAGGAAATTGTTGTTCCTTCACTGTGTCCTAATCCTTCAAAGAAGGAACGTCTGTTGCACAATCTTGATGTGGTTCGTGCTTTAAAGTTCTACTTACAAGCAACTAAAGATTTCCGTCAAACATCTTCATTGTTTGTTGTTTACTCTGGTAAGCGGAGAGGTCAAAAGGCTATGGCTACCTCTCTTTCTTTTTGGCTGAAAAGCATCACCCGTTTGGCTTATGAGACTGCTGGCCAGCAGCCTCCTGAAAGAATTACTGCTCATTCTACTAGAGCAGTGGCTTCCACATGGGCTTTTAAAAATGAGGCTTCATACTTTTTCCAAATTTTACAAATTCGATACTTTTGCTTCTTCGGAGGCTATTTTTGGGAGAAAGGTGCTACAAGCAGTGGTGCCTTCCATTTAAGGTACCTGTCTTGTCCCTCCCTTCATCAGTGTCCTAAAACTTTGGTATTGGTATCCCACAAGTATGGATGAATCCGTGGACTCGATACATCTTACAAGAGAAAACAGAATTTATGCTTACCTGATAAATTTATTTCTCTTATGATGTATCGAGTCCACGGCCCGCCCTATTTATTTAAGACAGGTAGTATATTTTTATTTAAAAAACTTCAGTCACCTCTGCACCCTTTAGTTTCTCCTTTTTCTTCCTAGCCTTCAGTCGAATGACTGGGGGGTGGAGTTAAGGGGGGGAGCTATATAGACAGCTCTGCTGTGGGTGCTCTCTTTGCCACTTCCTGTAAGGAAGGAAAATATCCCACAAGTATGGATGAATCCGTGGACTCGATACATCACAAGAGAAATAAATTTATCAGGTAAGCATAAATTCTGTTTTTGTTTCTTAAACCCACAGCCTGTATAATTTAACTCATTATGTGTGGATACATCTGTATTCCCAATACAAGCTACTTGATTTTTAGAAAAATGCACATTATTCTTAGAAACAAACATCACTCTAAGAAAAAAAAAAATTTCTACTAAAAATGATTTCTTACTTAAAGAATTTAAACATCTATTTGTAATTTTAAAAAATTACATTTATTAAGGGGGAAAAACGATAGTGCCTTATTTAGCATCTAATTCCAGATCTGTCAGATTAGTTTTAGAGATAATTACCAGACCATTGTTTGTTGAATCAGTCCCCTCAATAGTATTCACAACCAGACTTCCATGTCTTGGAACAGTTTTATTGTATTGTTAGATACGGACCTGTTATCTAGTAACCCATCGGTAGCAGTTACTAATTCTTCACCTGTTTCTTCATGCAATTCCCTCTGTGTGGCTGCTTTTTGCCTTCTCCGGTGCTTGTGTCCTCCATCGAGGGTGAAGAATTTTCAGATGCACCGCTCCTGTTCCGGTGTCCTCTTTGCTGTTGACACCATTGTACCCCAGAAATCCCGCCCCTCTCTCTCTGCATGGGGTCATACTTCAACTTGTACACACGATTGGATGAATAATCTTCTTCATCCAGAGGAAGTTCTGTCTTTTGCAATCTTGGATTATGGTATGTGTGGAATGGAGCTCATAAGCCACTTTTTTTAGAGAGTTTCTCATATTTATTCTTTGTCAAGTCTGCTGGTATAATTCTTAAAAAGTCCCTGGACCCCAAAGCCAGAGTGGTTATGCGGGCTGATTCCAGTTCAGTGTATGTGAACATGTTGGAGATAGAAGCAATATGATTTTCTTCCATCTTGACACAGTGCAAGGAAACCTTGTGATGATACAATATTAAAATAGATTATCTCCCAATACAGGTATACCTCACTTTACAGCGCTTTGCTAATACAGCGCTTTGTGGAGCTGAAGTTCAACCTCCAAATATTTGAAACAGTGCTGTATTCTGACTGTCACCATTTTGTTATGTGCAGTTTATTTTGTTTACAGCATTACAGCGCAATCTGTGTCTCAGTATTATAGTCTGGCAAATTATACTACAGTAATTGTCACTATTTTACAGGTACAATATTTATTGAATACTATGCTGTGCTAGTGTTAAACTAAACATAGCAATATTGCACCTCTAATATATGTTAGTTTAAACATGTTTTGAAGTTTTTAAACACACTGGCAAGTGAAAAGAATGCTAAAACTGCCTTGTTTCACTTTAAGGCGGTTTTCACTTTACAGCAGGGCTCCAGTCCCTAACCCGCTGTATGAGCGGGGTATACCTGTATAAGGTACTTCATTTTTAGAAAAAGGCACATTATAACATGAATAATCTTCATCATAAGATGAATAATCTTCTGCATCACTGAGGAATTTCTGTCATTTGCAATCTTCTTTCATTTACACTATAGGTAATAGACACAGTTGTGTTTATTTTTCGTATGGAAGGGATTTATGGTATTTAAGGTCAGGGCCGGTGCTAGAATTTTTGGCCACACAGGCGAGGATACATTTTGCCGCCCCCCCCCCCCCATTACATACCATCCCATTGCTAGTTAAAGTGATATGAAACCCACATTTTTTCCATCATGATTCAGAGAGAGCATGACATTTTAAGCAACTTTTTTAATTAACTCCTATTATTAAAAAAAAAAATTCTCTTGGTATCTATTTAAAAAGCAGGAATGTAAGCTTAGGAGCTGGCCCATTTTTGGTTCAGCACCTGGGTAGCGCTTGCTGATTGGTGGCTAAATTCAAATCAAACAGTGGTAGTGCAGCATAGCAAATCAGACAGTGGTACTGCAGCATAGCAAATCAGACAGTGGTAGTGGAGCATAGCGAGTCAGACAGTGGTTGTGCTGCATAGCAAATCAGACAGTGGTTGTGCTGCACAGCGGTTGTGCTGCATAGCAAATCAGACAATGGTTGTGCTGCATAGCAAATCAAACAATGGTTGTGCTGCATAGCAAATCAGATGGTGGTTGTGCTGCATAGCAAATCAGACAATGGTTGTGCTGCATAGAAAGTCAGACAGTGGTTGTGCTGCTTAACAAATCAGACAGTGGTAGTGCATTACACCTTAATCAAATTGATTATTACTGCCAGTGACAGTGAATGAGGGGGCAAAGTGTAAGTGACACAGCACAGCAGTCTGACTAAAATAGATCAAAGATAGAGCCACCATCCCAAGAGGACTTACCTCCTTCAATATTGATAATGTTTTCCCATCAGTGCATGGCCATGTGTGTTGTGTGTGTGTATATGCATGTATATTGTGTGTGTTTGTGCGTGCGTGCATGCATATATATATATATATATATATATATATACACACACATGTGTGTGCGTGTATGTGTGCATAAGTATGTGTATGTATGAGTGTCTGCATGTTGTGTGTCTATATGCATGTGTATGAGTGTGTGTGTTTGCATGTACACATGTACATATATGTGTGTTATGTGTATGTACTTATTATCTATGAGCAATAAAAGCATAAGTTAGTTGGAACTCAGGAGACAAACTGTTGCAAATAGGCATTAAAATCTTTTATCCCATAAAAGTGTAGAATTAATTTCATATATAATGGTGAGGCCAAACTCCACTCCAAATGTACCTAAAGATGCAGGCTCTAATTATCATGTTACATGTGCTTGGTTTTATTTAACTGACTTACTAGCTCCTAAAAAATAATCTTACAAAATGAAGTATGATCCAGCAGGAGGATACTGATACAAGAGCCACTGTTCCAGGCCAGGAGGACTTACCTCGCTCAATATTGATAATGTAATGTTCTCCCTCAGTGCATGGCCATGTGGCTGTGTGCAGTGGGGCTGCCGCTGTAGCTGGGAGAAGTTCTCCAGGACCGGGTGAGCGTGGGAGCGCAGCAGGAAATCACACTAACACCACCAGTGGGAGAGTAAGGGAGGAGGGCAGGCAGCACAGATGTAACCTGTCTGTGCTGAAAGCCTGAATGGCATCGCTGATCGCTGCTCCCGGTGTCCGGTCTGGTGGGCTTTAAAAAACAGTCACATAACGCTTCAGCTCTGCCTCCAGCATCGCATGGGCTCTGCAGCATGGACATTACATCACAAACTGGTGTGTGACAGTGCAGCAGGCTGTTTGTTATCCCAGGCAGAGCGCAGAGGCAGGCAGACAACACTTTGTTGGTTGCGGCTGCGCTGTAAAGCTGTCTGTCAGTGTCATATGCGTTCACGGCACCTGTGACCTGACCTACCCACATGTAAAATTAAAGGGACAGTCTACACCAGAATTTTTATTGTTTTAAAAGATAGATAATCCCTTTATTACCCATTCCCCAGATTTGCATAACCAACACAGTTATAATATACTTTTAACCTCTGTGATTATCTTGTAGCTAAGCCTCTGCAAACTGCCACTTTATTTCAGTTCTTTTGACAGACTTGCAGTTTAGCTAATCACTGCATGCTCCCAGATAACTTCACGTGCACAAGCACAGTGTTATCTATATGAAATACGTGAACTAACACCCTCTAGTGGTGAAAAACTGTTCAAATGCATTGTGAAAAGAGGTGGCCTTCAAGGTCTAAGAAATTAGCATAGGAACCTCCTAGATTAAGCTTTCAACTAAGAATACCAAGAGAACAAAGCAAAATTGGTGATAAAAGTAAATTGGAAAATTGTTTAGTTACATGCTCTATCTGAATCATGAAAGTTTATTTTGGCCTAGACTGTCCCTTTAAATAGCAATCATAAATAGATAAGTTAAATGGCAAAACAACATTGCTAATTTATAATGTAAATCAGATTTAGGCTGGCTAAATAAAAAAATATGCCAGTTTAGGATTGAGCCCCCTCCTTGTGCACCCTAAGGCGGATGCCTAAGCTGCTTTATGCAAGCACCGGACCTGTTTAAGGTGCAATTGTGTTTTGTGGTGTATGCAACATGATTAAGGGGTAACACCCGAAACAGTTGTATGGTCTTTTTGGAGTTGATGTGAATAAACCATAAATCTTTTAAGATTAATGGAGTGCTGCCATCTAATTTGCTCTATTGGATTAGCTTTTGGGACTTTTGTGTGAGGTCCTGGATGGCGTTGTCAATAATAAATTTTAATACTTAAGTATGATTCATCACTCCATAGAACACGTTTTCCCTGCTTCATAGTCTAGCTCGGCACTCTTTCCACGACTCCAGTCGACGCTTGACATTTCACGTGTTCATATGAGGTTTGTGTAAAGCTGCTCATCCATGGAAACCCATCTGATACTCCTAAAGTCTGGAACTCTGTAGTATGTGATGCAATAGATTATAGGCAATTTTTATGTGTTACGCGCTTCAGCCCTCAGCAGACCTCCTCTGTGTGTTTGTGTTGTCTACCACTTTGTGGCTGGGCTGTTACTCGTAAATGCTTCCACTTCACAATCGCAGCAAATACAATGGATAGTGGGAGATCTAGTGGGGCAGAAAGTTCACATTCTATGACAATGTGCGCACACACACATACATTATTTATAAGAACTCCATTTCTGACATTGGGATGGATTATATACCAAAATGTATCCCCATAGAGTTGTTGTTTTTTAAAAACGTTACATTTCTTTACATGAAATTATCAAATTGGGAAAACCTATTAAGTATTTTTTACTTTCTCAACATACTCAAACATGATTGTACCAGTTTCCCTCTACAACATTACTGTAAATATGAGTATCCATGGCCCTTTAAAAACAAAAAACGAAATACATTTATCAGGTAGGCATAAATGTTGTTTTCTTTCTAATGACACAGTGAGTCCACGGGTCATCATCAATTACTGTTGGGAATCAATATCCAAGTCAGAGGACACAGATAAGGGAGGGACAAGACAGGGAACCTAAACAGAAGGCACCACTGCTTGAAGAACCTTTCCCCTCAGCTGAGGCAAACATATCCAATTTATAGATTTTAGAAAAAGAGTTGCAGCCATGCAAAGCTGATTCACGGAGGCCTCAATCTTAAAGATCCAAGAAGAAAAAAAAAGAACCCAGTGGAATGAGCTGTGATTCTCACAGGAGGCTGCTGTCCAGCAGTCTCAAATGCCATACAATAATACTTCTCAACCAGAGAGAAAGAAGTGGCAGAAGCTTTCTGTCCCTTACGTTTTCCAGTTAAGCAAACAACAATGCAGAATACTGCCGAAAGATCTTCGTAGCCTGCAGATAGAATTTAAGTGCCCGCACAACGTCTAAGACGTGTAACAAACGTTCCTTATGAAAAGAAGGATTATGACAGAAGGAACAACAATTTCCTGATAATACTTCTGTCCGCAACCACCTCAGGAAGACAACCAAGCTTGATACGGATAACCACCTTATCTGCATGAAAAATGAGATAAGGGGAATCACACTGCAAAGCTGAGAGTTCAGAAACCCTCAGAGCAGAAAAAATAGCAGTAAGAAACAAACCTTCCAACTTGATGTCTATGGAATGCATAGGCTCAAACAGAGCCAGAAGGAAAACCTTTAAGTGCAAGGTTTAGGCTCCAAAGTGGGGCAACTGAATTAAATAAAGGCCTGACTCTGACCAGGGCCTGACAAAGGAATGTACATCCAACATATCCGCCAGACGCTTCTGCAGCAGAAAGGATAGAGCAGAAATCTCTTCTCAAGGCCAAAGATAAGATCCTTGGATCCTGACCTTACTCCAAGAATATCCTTTATAATCACACCCATAAAGAAATTCACATATATCTTATGGTAATTTTTTCTAGTAGCAGTCTTAGGAGCCTGAATTATGGTCTAAACGATTGACTCAGAAAACCACGCTTAGATTGAACTAAGTGTTCAATCTCCAGTCAGCTTCGGAGAAACGGGATATGGACGAAAAAAGGGGCCCTGAACCAGAAGGTCCTTCCTCAGAGACGGTCCCCGGTGGAAGAGAAAACATCTCCATAAGGTCTGCATATCAGATCCTGCGAGCCACGCAGGGGCTATTAGAATCCCTGATACTCTCTCTTGTTTGATACGAACAATGACTTGTGGAAAAAAAGCAAATGCAGGAAACAGGTATACCAGCCTGAAATTCCAAAGAACCACCAGAGAATCTATGAGAGCGGCCAGTGGATCCATTAACCTAGAACTGTACCTCAAAAACTCGGCATTCTGCCAAGACTCCATCAAAACCGGTTCCAGCACGCCCCATCTTAGGGTTAAACTGGAAAACACCCCGCAGATAGAGTTCCCATTCCCCGTGAAGAAAAGTCTGTACGCTGAGAAAATCTACTTCCCAGTTGTCCACTCCTGGGATGAGGATGACAGATAAACAGCAATTGTGAGCTTTCACCCACTGAACATCCAAGTTACCTCCTACCGGCTAGGGAACTTAGAGTTCCTCACTGGTAGTTGATATAACCCCTAGGGGTGATATAGTCTTGCAGAAACCAAGATATCAGAGCATTGCAAATCACTCTTAACTCCAAGATGTAAACGAGGAGAGTAGACACATCCGAGACCATAATTATTATTATCATCATCATCATCAGGTATTTGTAGAGCGCCAACAGATTCCGCAGCACTGAATAATCCCCGCACCTTAACAGAACCCAGACTGTTTACCAGTCCAGCAAGTAGGCGTCCGTGGTCACATGATCCAGGGTGTCTCTAGAAGCACGCGCCCTGAGACAGATACTCCTGAGGGACCACTAAGGAAGAGAATCTCATGTCTCTGAATTAGAACTATCCTCTGAGACAAATCCAAATGTTCTCCATTTCATAGAAAACAGCAAGGGAAATGATGTCCCTGGAAACCATCAGACCAATTCCCTCCAGACATTGAGTCACTTAAAAGTAAAGGAAAAAAACAACTGCAGCTAGATCTCACCTTCCAACCCCCTTGATTGCAAGATGGTTAAGTTATCAATCTGCCCACTAGAGCTTGCTGTTGGCCGGACATAAGACTTCAGAGAAAGGAGAAGGACTAATTACTAAATTATCTGACCTCCAAGATCCATTGTCTCTGGATAGAGAATGCAAAAAGGGCCAAGTCAACCACACCTGATGCTACCAGGTGAGCTCCCATCCTGATACTGACCCCAGTCCTGGCCCTACTTGACTTCCGAGATCAGACGGAAGCGGGTATCCATTAAATCATTCACCGCGAGCAGTGGCGGAATATTGATAAATTTGACGCCTCGCTCGCCGCGACTAAGCTGATGTACTTAACTTTCAGTTGAATTGTCTGGCCAATTGTTAACACGTGACATGCAAGGTGTCACGAACGTCATAGTAGTTGCGGGAATAGAATTTTGTTCCTATAAAAGTACAACTTTTGTAAACAACTTTATTATTGTTCCAAAATTTTTGGAGAGTGATTACAGAGCGTTATTTTTTGAGATCTTTATTTACAAATTCGATATGGCTTCATCTGGATCTGAAACCGCTTCAAAATCCAAGAATCCTCACTTTTCTCATCAGCAAAACGTCGTTTTGATTGACATGATTATTAACTCTTATGATTATTTGTTTGGATGTCGTGTCAAACAGACAAATTTTTCTAGGAGGAAGCAGATCTGGCAAAGGATCAGCGATGCTGTTAGTGCCCAGGGTCCAGGAAAAAAGGATGTTGATTAGCTGAAGAAGCGTTACAACAACATTGAACGTTTCACAAAAGCTAAATTGGCCAGAGAAAAAAATTTGGCACGTGCTACCGGAGGTGGACCAGCATATGTGGCAGACCTCAATGATTATGAGCAGAAGCTTGTTCAGCGTCTGGGACCAGAGATCATCACTGGCATAATGGATGATTGTGACAGTGATTTAAGAGGTAAATGTACAACCTAATTGACGCAAAAATGTTTGTTAAATTATGATAGCTCATTGTCTCCAATATATATTTCTTAAAAATAACATGATCTGACTTCTTACGCTTCCGTATCTGAATCCATATAGGCCATTTAGGCCTCAAATACTGTAATCATTTATGTCGCATATATGTATAAGGGATTGTACAATAATAGGGTTGTTATACTGCCTTTTTTTTATAGCTATAACGGAAATATACATTTGTTGATTATAAATATAGTGATCCCTAAAGATAACACCCATGTGTTCATTTACAAACCAGTATTGCATAGAAACTCCTTAAAGAGATGACAATAGAAATAATGTGTTTTGAAAATTATTACAAAAATATAGATGTTGTGTAACATGGTATGTTTGACAATAATCATGAGACTGACCCCAGATCACATTCCTTCTTAAATCTCTGCTCTATTGACATCCATGTAGCGTTATTTGAGTATAGAATATTATTTTTAACATTTTTCATAATCAGAATATATAATTGTTCTCCGCTTTCTAAACCTATACTTTGTTCAGACATAGCTATGCACATAGTTGAGGCAGTCATATGACCCATCTATGTGCATCAACCAATGATCATTTACTTTGCCTGTATAGATTTGCTTTTCATCAAATTATATCAATCCAATGTAGCCAAAAACATAATACAATTAAATATTTTTGAAAAAGCATTTTCTTATGAGATTTCGAAAGGAAATTTCATTTGTTCATGTCCCTTTAAAGGGCCACTAAACCCGAAATCTTTCTTTCATGATTCAGATAGAGAATAGAAAGTTAAACAGCATTACAATTTACTTCCATTATTAATTTTGCTTCATTTTCTAGATATTCTTAGTTGCAGAAAAAGCAATGCACATGGTGAGCCAATCACATGAGGCTTCTTTGTGCAGCAACCAATCAGCAGCTAGTGATCATATCTAGATATGCTTTTCATCAAAGAATATCAAGAGAATAAAACAAATTAGATAATATAAGTAAATTAGAAAGATGTTTATAATTGCATTTTCTTTCTAAATCATAAAAGAAAAAATGTGGGTGGCATGTCCCTTTAATGATTGAGCCTTCATTCACTGCTGTCATATTATTATTAACACTTTTATCTTGCAGTTTAAACTGGAAATAACAATAAAAATAAAGCATTAATTTTTTTATTTTTTTTAAAGCAACACCAACAACACAAGCAGAGCCTGGGAGGAGTAACAACGAAAGGCCCACTTGTTCTACTTCTTCTTCTGCTGTTTCCAGACCACCGGCCAGTTTTTCACATGGCCAATTCCTACGCTCCACATCTAATGTTACACACACTACTTCATCGGCGGACACACTTCCTGATGTAAGGACCAGCACTCCAGAAACTGGTGTTGGCAGAGCAACTGGTAAGTAATTTACTAATTTAATCAATAATTTAAATGTTCTGTGTTTTATCTCTTATGTATCAAATATATATATTTTTTTTGGTAAAAAAAAAGTAAAATGTCATTATTGACATAATCGAGTTTGAGATCTTTTACAGATGGAATGGAATTTGAAGGACAAATAGCAATGATCTTAGATTTTCATGAAAGGGACACTGTACAAATTATTTTAAATGAGGATTCATGTAGAGTATGCACGCAATTGTAAGCAACTTTCTAATGGGGTTAAATTTTATCATTATTTTATTTTTGAGAATTGATCATAGTATTACATTAGAAAGTTGATTGAAATTCCATGCTATATATCTTATTCTAAAAATTTTTTTTTTGGTTCAGTGTCCAGTGAATTGCAAAGTACATTTTAATTAATAATTTTACTAATAGAAATTTAAATGAATGTAATAGCGTTTGAATATATGGTTACATTGCCTAAAATAATTTTTAATTTTTTTTTTATAGGTGATTTGGGACGTCTTTTCCAGAGATTGACTGGACATTCATCTCCATTATTTGATGGTATGTATCACATATGTGTATATATATATATATATATATATATATATATATATATAATAACTTAAATTTGTGTACGACTGTTGTATCTGCTCTCTCATATTCTATTTATGCAAGTTTTTTTAGAAAATGTTATTTTTTTTTAATAACAATTTGTTATGTCTTGATCTAGAAGAAGAAAACTCATCAAGGGAGATCACTATCAATCTCATGCCAATAGTGGAAAATCCCATTCAAGATGAAGCACCAGGAGGAAGCGAGACTCCAGATATTCTTGATGAATGTGGAGATGCACAACCTGATGAAATCCACACACCGGAAAACATGGAGGAACCTGTTGAAACTCAGGCACAACCAATTGCACTGGAAACAGGTGTTGTAAATATTGAAAATGCACCGGCAGAAGGACTATTGGCCGATGTGGGATTAAGGGAAATGTTGACCCTTGCAAGGCAATACAGAGAGGACCATAGAGATATGCAAAATATTATTAACACTAATATTGACCGCTGGGCAGCTCTGTCTGAAAAAAATTTAGAACTGGAAATGCAAAGAAATGACATCAAAAGGCAGAAATTAGAGCTGCAAAGAGAAATGTTCCAGTGACAGAGGCGGATGGATGAAGAGAAAAACCTGCAAATTAACAGAGCTTTATCCCTCACTGAAAGGACATTACAATCTCTGTTGTCTATTGTCAGTGAAAGGGAGGGTACAACAGACCCAAAGAGGCCACGTCTGCAGTGAACATTTCATTTATTATTTATAACACCTTAGTCCCTAAAGTTTTATTTTATGTTAATTGTTTTATTCTATATATTTTTGAAATAGTTATTATTTGTGCTCTTTAAGTTAAAAATGTTATTGTTTAATAAAGAGAATTTTTTTTATGCCAAAAAAAAGGTTTATTTACATAAATTCAAAATCACTATTGATTCTTCAACAAAAAAGTTTTTCTCATTAATTATTTGTCATTCTGACAATCATCATGACAAAACAAAAAATTAAATCAAATAACATATTTTCGGTATAAAAAATCTACTTGCTCCATTAGCATTCCCAAAGTTGACCGAATTTTTGAAATTTTTTGTTTCACATGATCTTCAAGACAAATTCAATAGTTGATGTTGAAGATAAATCTGTAGAAAAATAAAGGAAAAGAAAATTTTAATACCATTTACATATACATATGCAATGTATAATATGGTTTATTTAATCAAAAATATTAAATCCTGATGCACTGTTATATAGGTTATCTACTATATTGGCTTCTACAATTATGTCCACTCCTTTAAAACTTTCATCTGAGCCAACTCCTATTAGAAATAGACAATATGTATTAGTTAAAACTTAGATTTTCTTAGATTTCAGATTGCTGAATATGAAACATACCTTTATCTACCATCATTGTTGTTAAAACTTCTATCCTTGGTTGAGTATCATCAGAACTCAAGGTTTCAAATATTGGCACACTATCAGCATTTTTAAAATCTTCCATTTCCATACTATTTTCCATGTCTTCCATGGTAATTTCTATGAACGTAATTACAAAGATAAAGATAGAATACTATTAAATCCAAAACCTAAAATATATTATTTAAAACTTAAATAATAAGTCATTACCTGTCTGTGTGTTTTTATGAAAAACTTTATATGGTTTGGGAGATAATTCAATATCCAATAGTGTTATTGGCAAAGGTGGAGAAAGAGCTTCACTTCTGGGTGTTTGCACCAACATTGACCTGAGGTAGCATGGTGGCTGTTCACACTTCGTTCTCCTACTTTTCATATCTAAAAAAAATAAAATTAAATAAAACATTTTGAATTTAAAAAATAAATGTAATTAATCAGTTATTTTTTATTTTGAAAACCTAAAAATTAAGCTTAAAACTACAATGACAATAATTGGACACTGAACCTTTTTTTTGTGGAATTGGGATTGTAATAGAACATGCCATTTAAAAAAAAAATTATAATTCACTTCAATTTTAAATTTGCTTCATTCTCTAATATTTTTTTTTTAAGAAAAAAACAAAAACATCTACGTTTTTGGTTCTATACAATGTAAATTTTATTGGTGAATGGATTTACCAACCAATAAGAAAAGAACACAATAATGTTTTCACACACAATGTGCCTGCATCAAAACTGAAATTATTGCTTTTCAAAAAAAGATACAAAGAGAATGAAAATAAATTGGATGATAGGAGTATATTGTAAAGTTGTTTAAAATGGCAATTACATTTTACTATACTTATTCAGTTCTGCATGCTTACTTTTCTAACATGTTTCAATGGTATATAGTAATATATTTATATTTTATTCTACTAACTCAGTTCTGCATGCTTACTTTTAGAAGATGTTTCAATGGTATATACTAATATAGTTATATTTTACTCTACTAACTCATTTTTGTATGCTAACTTTTCTAACCTTTTATGTGTATATAGTAATATAGTTAAATTTTAATCTACTAACTCAGTTCTGAATGCTTACTTTTGTAACTTTTGCAATTGTATATACTAATATAGTTAAAATAATATTGTCCTTGATTCGTCAATGATGACGCAGTTCAAAAATAACATCCTTATTTTATATTATAAAAAATACTTTCATATATAATTTTGGAACTTACATGTCCTTATCAATCTTCAAATAGATTTATAGTACTTCGGTTCTCTTCTCTTCAAATCACTATATTTTCTAAGACCCTGTCGTCTTGTTCTTTTAATTTTTGAAATACGATGCATTCTTCTCAGCATCTCGTATATAATTTTGCCTCTGCATTCCTGTCTCACTCCCCTCACACCACCAATCCATTTAGGGAAATATTTATCCATGGCATAAACTAATATCACCAATTCTCCAGCACCAAAAGGTTCAGGACGCGACATGTTTGACGATGACGTGATTAATAGTTATGTCAATCATTAGCGCATTGATCTAGATATGTACCCTCGAAAAATTTAAAAAAAATATAATGTATATGTAGATTAATGTATTTTATGAAGGTTTGTAAATATCGATGTTTAGAGTTATTACAAATTATATTTTGTTTCTATACATTTTCTTTGTTTCAGATGTGTTGATATGTATTTAAATTTATTTTGGTTTACAATTGTTATTTTGTTTCTAAACATTTTCTTTTTTTCCAGATGTGTTTATATGTATTAAAATTTATTTTGGTTTACAATTGTTATTTTGTTTCTAAACATTTTCTTTTTTTCAGATGTGTTTATATGTATTAAAATTTACTTTTGTTTACAATTGTTAATATATAATGTTTAAAGATTGTAATTTTGTAATAAAATAATTTATTTGCCATTATTTTCTATATGCCACTATTCTTTTAACAAATCTTGAATGTAAAAATATATTATTAAGGATAAGAAAATAAGTGTTAAGAGTAAGCCCTAAAAGGTATTTATTGGAATATGGGACAACCTAGTAACTGTTAAAAATTGAGGTTAGAATAAAACAAAGCAAATTAGCAAGTCTTTTTTAACTCAAAAATCCTATCTGATAACATAAAGCACTTTGGAATATACTGTCACTTGTTACAGCTACAATTCAATGACACAATACAATGAATTGGCATCAGCTATGGAGGGATTACATTACACAAATCACATTATGTAAAAGAGTGATAGCAGCTGTAGACACTAGTGTGATGTCACAAAGACAATGTATTACCTATAATATAGTCTCTAATAACTGATCATAAACTTTATTGATTTGAAACCTTTGATAATTGAAGAGCAACAACTGTTATGTATTTAACTGTTTATCATGAGTGATTTTTAATAACCTTAATTCTTAAAAAAAAGTAGAAGACAAGTTAATAAAGAAAGTTTTTCATTGATCAACCGAAACTTTAATCTTCAAAATATTGTTCTGAAACCATGTCCCTTGTTGCCATACCACGCCTATTAGCTTGGTCTACACATATTTCTTCTGGTAAATCTTCAGCATCTATTGGATCTTCATCTTCTAATGGACAGCCTCTTTTAATTGCTATATTGTGCAGTATGCAGCAAACCAATATAATTTTTGCAACTTTCTCTGGTGCATACTGCATAGCACCACCAGAACGATCAAGACATCGAAACCGCATTTTCAAAAGACCAAAAGTCCTCTCAATAACCCCCCTGGTAGATCGGTGAGCTTCATTGAAATGTACTTGACTTCGGGTCTGTGGGTTGTTATAGGGAGTCAACAGCCATTCTGTACATGAGTACCCTCCATCTCCTAATAGAAGATATAATAAATATAAATATTAATATAAGAATAATTATAAAGATTGAGAACTATACAATACTATTTTAAAGTATACAGATTACAGTCGACAAATTTGGCGCAATTTTTGTACATTGAAATGAGAGACAAATTAGACGCAAGTTATGCTTACCTAGAAGCCATCCTTCAGGCATATTTCCGTCCTCGAACTTCCGGTATAACCCAGTCTGCCTTAAGATGTAAGAATCATGACAGGAGCCAGGAAAGTTAGAACGGACACTGATAATCCTCATGTTGGGGTCACAGACCATCTGGACATTCAAGGAATGGAAATGCTTTCTATTCCTAAAGATCTCCTCACGAGCTTGAAGTGGTCTTACAGCAACATGGGTACAGTCTATGGCACCTAGGACATTGGGCATCCCAGCCATCCTATAGAAATTTGACTTGATAGATTGCCATTCTTCAGGGGTAGATGGCAAACAAACATATCGATGAAAAATAACCATCATAGCCCCTATGACTTTGGATAAGTGGCGTGAAAAAGCAGATTGACTCATTCCAATAATGACACTAGAAACTGCCTGAAAGGAGCCTGTTGCAAAAAAAATGCAATGCAGCTAATAGTTTCAGAAGTCCCGGAATAGCTTGTGAACGAGCCGTCATCGGCTCCAAATGATCTTCAATCTCTCGATACAGGTGTAATATGGATTCACCATCAAGCCGGAATCTTTGTATGATCTCTCGGTCAGAAAGGCCGTGCAAACCAACCCGTGGAAGGAATACACGGGGGACACAAACTCTCCTTCTTCGAACCATACGATTAGCGACATTTCCAGTATTCTGTCTTCTAGCCCGGATTTGCATCACACAGAGAATAAACGAATACAGAATTCTCTCCATAGCTGCTGAAATGAACAATGTAAGTACAATGCTGATATTACTGCCTTTTATATATGTCTAGACTGGCATCTAGAGTGACTTTCCTATTGTTTTGTACCTTGCCCGCCACCTAAAAGGTGGCGAGGCAAAAATAACGAGGTGGGGGCGGAGATTGACGCGAGCGGACAAATAGATTTTTTAGTACATTCGTTTTTTGGCGAGTTGGTGGTCAAATGTGTCTAATTACAGTGAAAAATGGAGAGGTAGCGAGATTTGGCGGATAAGTACGCTCGCAATTTTAAAGATGCAAGTTTTAACATAATTGACGGCTTTGTACATATCAGTTTGCGAGTTTTGACGCGAGATTTGTTGCGGGTAGCTCGCTGACTGCTTAGTACATGGAGCCCTCACTGTGTCATTAGAAAGAAAATTACGCCATTAAAATAATTTGTTCTCTTTATAGTGAAACATTTAAGTGCAATTTTGAAGGTTTCTTAAAAGGATAATGAGCTATCAAATGTAACAATTTAACAACAAACTATCTGTAGAAAGGAAATAAACAAAAACCCTTAATCTTACATTTCATTAGTAGAAAACAAACTACTGGTAATTACGAGGTTATTAAACTAAAAATACATTTCAATTCATTTTATCCCACATTTTAAACTTGGCCATAAAGTAACTGTGTCAATTCCATAATTAGTTTTCATGTTGCACTAGGCAATGGGAAATCTGCTTTCCCCAGCCACGCGAAAGACACACACAGACAGACCAACAGATACCCACACACACACACACACTAATATACACCTACACTGATATACCTACACACACTCTGATATATACACACACACTGATATACTCCCCCCTACACACACTGATATACCCACACACACACAGTTATACCCCCCCACACTGATATACCCACACACACACTGATATACCCCCACACACACACAGATATACCCACATACTGATATACCCACACACACACCGATATACCCAAACACACACACCAATATACCCCCCCACACACACACCGAAATACCCACACACACTGATATACCCCCACACACTGATATACCCCCCCACACTGATATACCCCCCCACACACACACGGATATACCCACACACACTGAAATACCCCTCCCCCACACACACACTGATATACCCCCCACACATTGATATACACACACACTGATAACCCACACACACTGATAACCATATACACACACACACAGATATAAACACACACACACACACAGATACAAACACACACAGAGATATTGATACACGCACAGATATAGACGAACACACAACTGATACACACACACAACTGATACACACACACACACACACCTGATACACACACACACACACACACCTGATACACACACACACACACCTGATACACACACACACACACCTGATACACACACACACACCTGATACACACACACACACAACTGATACACACAGATATATATATATATATATATATATATATATATATATACACACACACACACACTGATTCAAAATTCATATATAAGATACAATTTAAAAAAAAAAAAGTCCAATTGAAATTCTTTGCTTTATTATCATTTTTTTTTTTAAGTAAGCTACTTTCAAAGCCAGCATACCTAGAGATGCATACTCACATTCACATGTTGTGAGCTCTATGTGACAGCATGCTTTTTTCTTTCTTTCTTTCCAAACAGTGCTCAAGACACATGCACACTCCTGAGTCTATTTAGGTATTTAAAGAGACAGTCAAGTAAAAAAAAAAACACCTTTCATGATTTAAATAGGTCATGCAATTTTCCAATTTAATTTTATCACCAATTTTGCTTTATTTTCTTGGTATTCTTAGTTGAAAGCTAGACCTAGGAGGTTCATATGCTAATGTCTTAGACATTGAAGGCCGCCTCTAATCTGAAAGCATTTTCACAGTTTTTCACCACTAGAGGGCATTAGTTCATGTGTTTCATATAGATAATATTGAGCTCACACACGTGAAACTCCTAGGAGTGAGCACTGATTGGCTAAAATATCAAGTCTGTCAAAAGAACTGAAATAAGGGGGCATTTTGCAGAGGCTTAGATACAAGGTAAAACATTTATTATTATAACTGTGTTGGTTATGCAAAACTGGGGAATGGTAAATAAAGGAATTATCTATCTTTTTAAACAATAGCATTTTTGGAGTTAACTATCCCTTTAAAGAAAGGAGCTAAGATTGAATAAACAATGCCAGAACAAAAAAGTACACTGCTCTATCTGAATCATAAATGTTTAAATGTTTTATTGGTTAAAGGGACACATTTAAAGAGCATCAAAATGTGCTGACCCTTCCTCCACCAAATTCTGCTGCAGTAGGAGCAGGTGTACTGGAACTGTATTAAAGAGAAGAAAACCTAGTTACTGGGGCCCCATGATAATGCTGATTTAAGAAATGCTGTAATATTCATTTATTTAAAGGGACATACAAGGGTAAAAAGAAAATGTTCTAAATCTGTTAAATCCTTTTATTATTGCACTATTGCTTGTATACAGCTAGTTATGCGTTTAAAGTGAAAGTCAATCCTAGCGTTATACAAACGCTAGGATTGACTATTGAAACAAATAAAGGGGACTTTCATTCATGAAGAAAGCTCCTTTATTTGTTTTAACCAATCGCCGTTCTTAGCTGCTACAGCAGCCCATGGCTAAAAACATTTTTTGCTAAGGAGGTAACGTTTTCACCTCTTAGCCAATAGCCGTTCGGTAAATCCAGCTTGGCGCCCATGAATGAAAGTCGCCTTTATTTGTTTTAATAGTCAATCCTAGCATTTGTACATGTTGGGATTCACTTTCCTTTAACCCTTGCAAAGTATTTAAACACAGAGGATATAATAATCCTGTAGAAAAACATTAAATGATTTATCTACAAAAAAAAAAAAAAATCTCCATAGACTTTAAAGGTGGTTTTCTAAAGGATTATGATCAATCCCATTGTTAAAGTCAGCTCCTGAGCAGTCAGAACTAATGACAGCTAGCTGAACACATCTGATGAGGCTATGACAAGAGGCATATCTAGTTCTGACTGCCCAGGACCCAATGACAGCTAGCTGAACACATCTGGTGAGGCTATGACAAGATGCATATCTGGCTCCTGAGCAGTCAGAACTAATGACAGCTAGCTGAACACATCTGGGGAGCCTATGACAAGAGGCATATTTGTGTAGCCAACATTCACCAGCTAGCTACCAGTAGAGCATTGCTACTCCTGAGTCTACCTAGGTATGCTTTAAAACAAAAAGAATACCATGAGAATGAAACAAATTTGATTAAAAAAAATGTAAATTGAAAAGTATATTAAAAGTGCATGCACTATCTAAACCATAAACATTTAATTTTGCCTTTCTTGTCCATTTATCTATGAGGCCTTTGTCATACACCTGGTGATCATCTTATAATAAACACTACTGCTAGTAGGTGAGTACCAAGGATGTGCACATTCCCCAGTCAGTCACTGACCAAAAATTAGGACCAGTAACTTTCTGATCTCTAAGTTAAAAAAGTTCCTTGTTAAATTCATAAAAATTAGAAACTACATGATCCCTTAACCCTTTGGCTATGCTAGTCAAGGGTTAAATGAATAATCAGAAATGGTAAAAGTTTAACATTAAACATAAGCCTTAATAACCACTGCATAAACTGAACTATGTGTTGTAAGATCCCTCTTCGGAAACCAAATGAATAAATATTTAATGATCTGCTACACTGTTGGTGCTTAAATAATTACTTTTCAATAATTGGCTGCAATTAAAATTCTGTTGTAGATGGAATTACAAATGTCAAAACAAGTTGTTTTTGGACCCAGGAAATGTCACCAGGAGTAAAGCGAAATCACTACCCCCGGTTTTAATGGATACAAAAGTGTTTTCGTTTTTTTTTTCAGCTTAAAGGGTCACAAAGTTAATAAAATTGGATTTGAAAGACAAACATTTTAAATTCTCTTAAAAGCATTGTATTGCAAAGGTGCTAAATAAATATAAAGAGCAAATATCACAAAGATAAATAAATATAAAATAAATATGATAAAAGGATACAAAAAGTGTCCAATAAGTGTAAATGATATCCCCACGGATTCTCCGTTCCTCAAAGAAAAAAAATAAGTGCATAGCGTGAATCTTTCAGGAATACAAATACCAATTTTCTTCTCACATGGCCCAGAGCTATAACTAGCTAGCTTAGAATGTCGGTCAGTACATGGATGGCAACCGACTGTGTAACCGCCGTAGCAGACACGCTTGGAACTATCCTTTACGGCAGTTGCCATCCATGTATTGAGTCAAAATATTTTTAAAACAAATTTACCTTTTTGCCAAAAATGTTTTTTAAAATCCAAAAACTTCACCAACCATTTACTTTATTTGAAGGAGTCATTATAAGCTTGGGTCTGTATACAACAAGGCTAGCCACAGCCATTATGTTAACATAAAGTGAATTGTTTTGTAGTTGTTAGAGCCAATTAGGGAAAGATGTGTAGCAAGGTTGGTCTTGAGAAGTCAGCAGAGTGCATTTCAAGTTCTGAGAAAAAGAAAAATTCACAATTTTCAGAGCTAAATTACATAGAAAAAAAAGGGCAAACAGGGCACTTTTAATGCAAATTGTAAGTCAATCCTTTACTGTTAAACAAAAAAACTAATCTATTACTAACATAAGCACCTTTAGACAAGTTAGTAAATTGGATGCTTATAAAATAATTTATAAAACTCACAATTACATAAATAAAATACATTCAACGTGACTGGAATTCATTTTTAAGATTTGCTACAGGTAAATGGAAGTCAATAAACAAAGTAAAAGCACTAATGGCACTACTAGTGGCGTAGTCAGGCATTCCCCAGTAACCTACATTTCTTTTTTTTTTTAAACTTTTATTTATGACCAATAAAGGGTACAAAGTTACAAAATTACACAATGTTTCTAGCACCCATCGCGCAGGGTGGGCTAACAAGGCAGAAATAATAGTACAGTAAGATGTGCTTTCGTACATTGGCCAATATGCACCTTTGAGAATTTTCGCTGGATCGACAAGTAGACCAATGGATATAAGTTTGCACCACAATATTGTTTTTTTTTTTAAATATTAAGTACCAACACACAAGTAAACAGGGTATGGAAAAGGGGGTTGGGGTGGGAGGAGGAAGGGAGTGAGTGCAGAGGGGAGGGGGGGAGGAAGGAGGGAGGAGGAGGAGGGAGGAAAGAGGAGGAGAAGGGAGGAGGAGGAGGGAGGAAAAGGGAGGAGGAGGGGAAGGGGGAGGGAGGGGAAAGGCATAGAGACAAAGATTAATTACATTGTACAACTATACCACAATTTACTCCATAACAGACCATGAGATATGAATGTGATTCGCAGATCACCAACAGTACAACATGGACCGGATAACCGGTCTAAGACTGTTATGCTATTTCTTAATCCTGGGAAAAGAGCCATTGTGACTCAGTTTTTTAAAACCTCCAACAAAATTTATTTGTATAACGCTGTAAAACAAAATTTTATGCCAAAAAATTTACCTTAATAAAAAATAAAAAAATAAATAAAATAAAAACAAAATGTATGCTTACCTGATAAATTTCTCTCTCTTGTGGTGTATCCAGTCCACGGGTTCATCCATTACTTGTGGGATATTCTCCTTCCCAACAAGAAGTTGCAAAAGGACACCCACAGCAGAGCTGTCTATATAGCTCCTCCCCTAACTGCCACTCCCAGTCATTCGACCAAAGACAAGCAAGAAAAAGGAGAAACTATAGGGTGCAGTGGTGACTGTAGTTTAAAAATAAAAAACACCTGCCTTAAAGTGACAGGGCGGGCCGTGGACTGGATACACCACAAGAGAAAGAAATTTATCAGGTAAGCATAAATTTTGTTTTCTCTTGTAAGGTGTATCCAGTCCACGGGTTCATCCATTACTTGTGGGATACCAATACCAAAGCTTTAGGACACGGATGAAGGGAAGGACAAGGCAGGAACTTAAACGGAAGGCACCACTGCCTGTAAGACCTTCTCCCAAAAATAGCCTCAGAGGAAGCAAAAGTATCAAATTTGTAGAATTTAGAAAAAGTATGAAGCGAAGAACAAGTCGCCGCCTTACAAATCTGTTCAACAGAGGCCTCATTTTTAAAAGCCCATGTGGAAGCTACCGCTCTAGTGGAATGAGCTGTAATTCTTTCAGGAGGCTGCTGGCCAGCAGTCTCATAAGATAAACGGATTATGCTTCTCAGCCAAAAAGAAAGAGACAATGCCAAAGCCTTTTGGCCTCTCCTCTGTCCACAGTAGACAACAAACAATGCAGATGTTTGACGAAAATCTTTAGTAGCTTGTAAATAAAACTTTAAAAGCATGAACCACGTCAAGATTGTGTAATAGATGTTCCTTCTTTGAAGAAGGGTTAGGACACAGTCACGGAACAACAATCTCCTGATTGATATTCTTATTAGATACCACCTTAGGAAGAAACCCAGGTTTGGTACGCAAAACTACCTTATCTGAATGGAAGATCAGATAAGGGGAATCACACTGTAAGGCAGATAACTCTGAAACTCTTCGAGCCGAAGAGATAGCTACCAAAAACAGAACTTTCCAAAATAAAAACTTAATATCTATAGAATGCAGAGGTTTAAACGGAACCCCTTGAAGAACTCTAAGAACTAAATTTAAACTCCATGGCGGAGCAACAGGTTTAAACACAGGCTTGATTTTAACTAAAGCCTGACAAAATGCCTGAACGTCTGGAACATCTGCCAGACGCTTGTGCAGAAGAATAGACAGAGCAGAAATCTGTCCCTTTAAAGAACTAGCTGACAATCCCTTCTCCAATCCTTCTTGGAGAAAGGATAATATCCTAGGAATCCTGACCTTACTCCATGAGTAACCCTTGGATTCACACCAATGAAGATATTTACACCATATCTTATGATAGATTTTCCTGGTGACAGGCTTTCGAGCCTGAATCAAGGTATCAATGACCGACTCAGAGAAACCACGTTTTGATAAAATCAAGCGTTCAATCTCCAAGCAGTCAGCCGCAGAGAAATTAGATTTGGATGTTTGAATGGACCTTGGAGTAGAAGGTCCTGCCTCAGCGGCAGAGTCCATGGTGGAAGGGATGACATGTCCACCAGATCTGCATACCAAGTCCTGCGTGGCCACGCAGGTGCTATCAAAATCACTGAAGCTCTCTCCTGCTTGATCTTGGCAATCAGACGAGGGAGGAGAGGAAAAGGTGGGAACACATAAGCCAGGCTGAAGGACCAGGGCACTGCTAGAGCATCTATCAGCGCTGCTTGGGGATACCTTGACCTGGACCCGTAACAGGGAAGCTTGGCGTTCTGACGAGATGCCATTAGATCCACTTCTGGTTTGCCCCATAGTTGAATCAGCTGGGCAATTACTTCTGGATGGAGCTCCCACTCCCCCGGATGAAAAGTCTGTCGACTTAGAAAATCCACCTCCCAGTTCTCTACTCCTGGGACATGGATAGCTGAGAGATGGCAAGAGTGAGCCTCTGCCCATAGAATAATCTTTGAAACCTCCAACATTGCCAGGGGGCTTCTTGTCCCCCTGATGGTTGATATAGGCTACAGTCGTGATATTGTCCGACTGAAATCTGATGAACCTGACTGCAGCTAGTTGAGGCTAAGCCTGAAGAGCATTGAATATCGCTCTCAGTTCCAGAATGTTTATCGGAAGGAGGGCTTCCTCCTGAGTCCACGAACCCTGAGCCTTCAGGGAGTTCCAGACTGCGCCCCAGCCCAGAAGGCTGGCATCTGTCGTGACTATAGTCCACTCTGGCCTGCGGAAACTCATTCCCCTGGACAGATTAACCTGAGAGAACCACCAGAGAAGAGAATCCCTGGTCTCTTGATCCAGATTTAGCAGAGGGGACAAATCTGTGTAATCCCCATTCCACTGATTGAGCATGCAAAGTTGCAGTGGTCTGAGATGTAGGCGGGCAAATGGAACTATGTCCATTGCTGCTACCATTAGGCCGATTACGTCCATACACTGAGCCACTGATGGCCGAGAAGTGGAATGAAGAGCACGGCAAGAAGTTAGAAGCTTTGATAACCTGACCTCTGTCAGAAAAATTTTCATTCTACTGAATCTATCAGTGTTCCTAGGAAGGAAATTCTTGTGAGAGGGGAGAGAGAACTCTTTTCTTCGTTCACCTTCGACCTGTGAGACCTCAGAAAGGCCAGAACAATGGCCGTATGGGACTTGGCGATTTGAAAAGTCGACGCCTGTATCAGAATGTCGTCTAAGTAAGGAGCCACCGCTATGCCCCATGGCCTTAGAACCGCCAGTAGGGACCCTAGAACCTTCGTAAAGATTCTTGGTGCTGTGGCTAACCCGAAGGGAAGAGCCACAAACTGGTAATGCCTGTCTAAGAAGGCGAACCTGAGGAACTGATGATGATCTCTGAATCGGAATATGGAGATAAGCATCCTTTAAGTCCACGGTAGTCATATATTGACCCTCCTGGATCATAGGGAGGATGGTTCTGATAGTCTCCATCTTGAAGGATGGGACCCTGAGAAATTTGTTTAGGATCTTGAGATCCAAGATTGGTCTGAAAGTTCCCTCTTTTTTGGGAACTATGAACAGATTTGAATATTAGCCCTGACCCTGTTCCTCCCTTGGAACTGGGTGGATCACTCCCATGACCAGCAGGTCTTGAACACAACGTAAGAATGCCTCTCTCTTTATCTGGTTTACAGATAATTGTGAGAGATGAAATCTCCCTTTTGGAGATGAAGCTTTGAAGTCCAGAAGATATCCCTGGGAAACAATCTCTAATGCCCAGGGATCCTAGACGTCTCTTGCCCAAGCCTGGGCGAAGAGAGAGAGAGAGAGAGAGAGAGTCTGCCCCACACTAGATCCAGTCCCGGATCGGGGGCTACTCCTTCATGCTGTCTTAGAGGCAGCCGCAGGTTTCTTGGCCTGCTTCCCCTTATTCCAAGCCTGGTTAGATCTCCAGACTGGTTTGGACTGGGCTAAATTTCCCTCTTGTTTTGCATTAGAGGAAACTGAAGCTGCGCCACTCTTGAAGTTTCGAAAGGAACGAAAATTATTCTGTTTGGTCCTTAATTTATTGGACCTATCCTGTGGAAGGGCGTGACCTTTTCCTCCAGTAATATCAGAAATGATCTCCTTCAGACCAGGCCCAAATAGGGTCTGTCCCTTGAAGGGGATGTTAAGAAGCTTAGACTTTGAAGTAACGTCTGCTGACCAGGACTTAAGCCATAGCGCCCTACGTGCCAAAACCTGAATTCTTAGCCGTTAGCTTGGCTAAATGAAAAATGGCGTCAGAAATAGAGGAGTTAGCTAACTTAAGAGCTTTAATCCTGTCTATAATATTGTCTAATGGAGTCTCCACCTGTAGAGCCTCCTCAAGAGACTCAAACCAAAAAGCCGCTGCAGCAGTAACTGGGGCAATGCATGCAAGAGGCTGGAGAATAAAACCTTGATGAATAAACATTTTCTTAAGGAAACCCTCCAATTATTTATCCATAGGATCTAGGAAAGCACAACTGTCCTCGACGGGGATAGTTGTACGCTTAGCTAGGGTGGAGACTGCTCCCTCCACCTTAGGAACCGTCTGCCAACAGTCCCGTATGGTGGCATCTATGGGAAACATCTTTTTAAAAGCAGGAGGGGGAGAGAACGTCACACCTGGTCTATCCCATTCCTTAGTAATAATGTCCGAAAACCTCTTAGGGACTGGAAAAACATCGGTGTAAACAGGCACTGCAAAGTATTTGTCCATTTTACACAATTTCTCTGGAACCACAATGGGGTCACAGTCATCCAGAGCCGCTAAAACCTCCCTAAGCAATAAGCGGAGGTGTTCAAGCTTAAATTTAAACGCTGCCATCTCAGAATCAGACTGAAGTAACGCCTTCCCTGAGTCTGAAATGTCACCGACAGATAGAAGCTCACCTGCCTCGGCTTCTGAGCATTGTGAGGGTATATCGGACAGAGGCAATAAAGTGTCAGAAAGCTCTGTATTAATTCTAGCCCCAGAGCTGTCTCACTTTCCTTGTAGCCCTGGCAGTTTGGAGAATACCTCTGTGAGGGTAGCATTCATAACTGCCGCCATGTCTTGTAAGGTAAAAGAATTAGACGCACTAGATGTACTTGGCGTCACTTGAGCGGGAGTTATAGGTTCTGACACATGGGGAGAGTTAGATGGCATAATCTTCCTCTTTTTAGTCAGAGAATCCCCTGGAGATAAATCTTTAAGTGCCATAATATGGTCTTTATAGTTTATAGAAAATTTCAGTACATTTGGTACACATTCTAAGAGGGGGTTCCACAATGGCTTCCAAACATATTGAACAAGGAGTTTCCTCTATGTCAGACATGTTTAACAGACTAGTAATGAGACAAGCAAGCTTGGAAAACAATTTAATAAAGGTGAAAAAGCAATTAAACAAAAACGTTACTGTGCCTTTAAGAGAAAAAAACTAGCACTTAAACTGCAAAACAGTGAAAAAATACAGTAAAATCTTTGAAATTTTTACTGTGTGAATAAGGGACTAAAGCAGCATTGCACCCACTTGCAAATGGATGATTAACCCCTTAGGCCCCAAACCAGATTGAAAAATGTTAAACATTAAAAATCAATTGAGCACCATGCCACAGCTCTGCTGAGGCTCCTACCTGCCCATAAAAACGATTTTGTGCAGAAATAACCCCTTTGAAATGATTCTCAGATGCCAGAGGACTCTTCTAGGGAAGCTGGATGTCTCAGTCTGTATTAAAACTGCGCAGTTAGAGCTCTAAAATAGGCCCCTCCCACCATGTACTGGATGTCAGAGGGGCCTTAAGAAAATACTCCTGGGAGTATCTGACTAACCATGTGGAAACTAGGCCCCAAATAAAGACTTATCTCCCTCAGAGAAAAAACGTCCTATTTATGAAATCATGTAAACGTTTTGTCACTAAGCAATATGAATATTAACATGAGTATTACCCCGTTATATAAGCATGATCCCAGTCGCTGTTAAATCACTGCATCAGGCTTACCTCAAATACACAAGGCTCTGTCAGCATTTTCTAGAACTTATTCCTCTCTCTAGAAATAAAAATACTGAACATACCTCAAAGCAGGTAATCTGCAGGCCGTTCCCCCAACTGAAGTTTTCCCATATTCATCAGTTGTGTGTGAGAACAGCAATGGACCTTAGTTACAAACCGCTAAGATCATCAAATCTCCAGGCAGAATTCTTCTTCTAATTTCTGCCTGAGAGAAAAACAGTACAACGCCGGTACCGTTTAAAAACAACAAACTCTTGATTGAAGGTAAAACTACACTAAGTCACCACATATCTCTTGATTCCTTTCTTGTCAAGAGTTGCAAGAGAATGACTGGGAGTGGCAGTTAGGGGAGGAGCTATATACACAGCTCTGCTGTGGGTGTCCTCTTGCAACTTCCTGTCGGGAAGGAGAATATCCCACAAGTAATGGATGAACCCGTGGACTGGATACACCTTACAAGAGAAAAATAAATTTGTGTTCCTTACCGTGTATTAATGTGAACATTGTGATTTCAATACTTATCCTAATTCATACAATAATAGGCAGCATGGGGATATTGGTTCCCTATTAGTGCGAATACTCTTGTCTGACAGCAGGAGCGAGCTGCACTTAGTGTTATGGCGCAGTCGGGCTGGGCTGTGACTATACAGCTGGCCCGATGCGCTGTGTAAAAAAAACAGACCCGCTCAGCAGAGAGCAGGTCTGAAAACCTGTCATTTTTAAAAAAGTCAAAGGGCAAATAAGGTTTTATAACGTTAAGGCTAATATAATGATATATAATTCTGCACTATGTGCAGAATTATATAACATTATTTTTTACGTTTACTGACACTTTAGGCTAATTGTGCAGTGCACTTAGCATTCCAGCTTCAAACTGACTCACTATTGCGTCTGATATATATATACTATATTTCTTGCTGTTATAATTATAGTGTTGTTTCTTTTAACCTGACTCTCCCTGTGATTGTCATTATTTGTATATAGGTCTTATATTGTTTGTAGGTAGATCATCCTAGTTTTTTAAAATATAGGGAGACTATGTATGATTTTTCTATGTAGAAGAGTATCAGGTTGGGGACATTATCAGACAGTGTGTATTTGAATCCTTGTCATCTTTAGTGATACATTCCTACTTATTTATTTCATTTCAGCCTTCTTTAGATCCAATATAATGGATTTGTATTCTAAGCATTATTAGAATTTAGGATTTGAATACAATCACTTTATGTTTATGTTGTTGTCATCTATTTGTATTTATTGGGTATTATGTTTCTAAAATTTCTAATGTACATCATTGAGTTTCTGTGTGGTTATATTCATATAATTTCTGAATACCTAGAGATAGGAAAAATAGTTATTGTGTTCGTTTAGTCAATGGGGCTGGACTGAATTTAGCAAGTAGATCCATCTGCTTTCATTCTGCAGCAATATTTTCTCTATATCATCTCCTCTTATGTCCAAGCTGATTTGTTGTAATCCACAACATTGTAAACCATCAACTTCAGATTAATGGTACTTATAGAAATGATAAGCTACTGAGGTGACTTTTCTTTTTTTAAAGCTCTTTGGCCGCGTGTTTATATTACGAAGATGTTCTTGCAATCTAGTCCGTACGTGACGTCATTCCTAAATTGAGCATCGGGCATTTGCACAGTAGTACATAAATAACCCCTGCTGTGTTGCAGTAATGGCTTGGGCTTACTAGATCTTTTAGATTTTTAGTTTGTCTGTAGCCTATTAACTCCTTGAGGATATGGTCCAACTGTAGTATGTGCCAATGTTTTTGAACTATTTCAAGAACATCTTGGCTCTGTGAGTTATAAGTCAACACCAATCTTGTTTTTTCATCCTGATTGCAAGATCTTGGTTTTAATAACTTCTGTCTTTTGGTATGTTTGGCTCTTCTTTTGGCTTTTTTTAATAGATTCTCTTGCTCTTAATTGGTATGATTCATCTTCTGAGCAATTTCTTTTAGCTCTTGAGAACACACCTATTGGTAGGGATTTGATGGTGCTGGGTGAGTGGGCACTGGTGCTGAACAGAATTGTGTTATGGGCTGTGTCCTTTCTAAATAGGTCAGTACCTATAGTTCCATCCTCTTTTTAAATACTTTCAGATCAATAAATGATATCTCGGTTTGACTTGTCTAAGACAGAGAAACGGGTACAGCACTACTGTTAGTGAATGCACGTAAGGACAGGAGACACTGCAAGATCTCCATACATAGAATGATCCAAAGAACATCCACAGCACTCCAAAGTCTCTTTTTAGCACTTTATTGTGACAAGTAAAATAGCGATGTTTTGAGGTCACAGCCCCTTAGTCATACTTGATACAGTATACACTTTTACAAGACGTTCAAATCTTGTTTTGGTGCCAAAGAGCCTCTGGCTATACACATACTCCATCTAGTGGTTATTGTGTGAAATTACCTTGTTACATATTACATTTGTATTCTCATGATGATAGATTTAATTACATGTATGATACATTTATTAAAGATGCCACATCTTATTCTAATATCGTTGTGGTTTAACCACTGCATAAAACTGAAGTTAGGAGGGGGTAGTAAGTGCGCTAAAAGGAAGCTAAAGGTATCCTAAAAAAAATTATCTATAGTATATATATTAAAATATATTAAAATTGTAAAAAGTATCTAAGTGCAAAAAATATCTTGTGTGATAAAGTGAATGGATATCTATCCAAGTGTTAGGTGAAAAACCATATAATATTTCTGATCCCTACACTGGGAAACTATAAAAAACTCAAAAATATGTTCTATTCTAAAAGGAAATTGCTGAAAATATATGGCATTAAACAGTGGTACAATATACTAGTGGGAAATAATCTATAATCCTATGTAGTAGATTAGTTTAGTTACTTTATAACTAAAGTGTCAGACAGAAACAATGTGTATTTACTATAGTCCCACAAAATATTGTTAAAAACAAATATACGCTAATAATATATACTATATATCGAAAAGTGAATGCTTGAATAATAATCTAAAAATACTTAAGACCTTGTTATGATATAAAAAGATATTTTTATTTTTAACACCAAAAAATCAGAATTTAATTTAAACTAAAAGTAAGGGGACGTCTCCCCAAAGATAAAATGTTAAAATCAATATTGAGCAGGTTGATATTCCACAGCAGATATGATATACACAAAAATGCTTAGCTGAAAAATGTATTTGTAATCCACTCAGGGAAAGTCAGTCTCTTTATATTGTATCAAGTATTTGTGAAATGCCGTTGCCTTGTAAATAGGCTTTGCTGACCAGACTCTAAGGTGAACGATAGAACAATGGTAAGACTTCTTATAACACGATACAGTCAGTGTACCTTATTAATCTTAGTATTTTAAGGTTCTTTTTACTCACTTCACCTCTCGTGTAAGACCGATGCCGTCTGTTAGGATCCAAATTCCAAGCCGAATCAGTGCGCCGCGTGTGTCTTGGCGTCTGACGTCATCGGTATACTTGACAGCTTTCAATGCTGGTTATCGGCTTTCTGGATATTCAAATCTTTAGATGTTATAGAGATAGTTACCTCTTCTATTGTAGCCAGATATGATTCCCTGCACTTAGTGCTTGATGCACGCAGGAAAAAAAGATATAAGAAGTTGTTAGATACGTGGATAACCCGGGTTATAATGAAATGCTCTGGAGAAACTTCAGAAATGAAATGTCCTCATTAAAGTGATATTTTAGCAAATAACACAGCCACTCAGATCAACACGTTTCGCTCACCAGGGAGCTTTTTCAAGATAGAGGTGACTGGTCAGGTGTATCCTTATAAAGGTATCAGATGGTTCTGATTGGAAGTTCCTTGATTGATATTTTTTAAGGTGGAATTTCAGAGATGCTTCATATCAGTGTTTTCTCTGAATGTGTTCTGACTTGTTAAGGTGGAATATTTTTTCTTTTTCAGCTTAAAAGAGGAATACCTTTCTTCATTCCGGTTTATGTCTTACTATTATACTAATTCAGGTATTTTCTTAAAGGATAATACTTCTTATATTTACTCCTGTGGTTTATTAGTGATATTATTAAAATTTGTACTATTCATAAGATTGGTAATTATGGTATGGTAATAAAAAATAAAAATATGTACAACAGACATTTAAAAATTACATAAAAAGTTTTTTGGAATTTTTCTTAGTTAGATGGCCATAGAGTTTAAATCATAACATATGAAGCAGTTTGTCAGTTATGACTAGGAGATCAAACAAAAAAATGTAGATGGTCTCTACCCGTATGGAGTTGATCTTATTTCTAATTAATCAAAAAGAAAAGGTGAGAGGTCTAGTTCGGAGTTTAGACCTTTTGGGTATAGAGTATCATATTTATAGATTAACTCAGCCTCTTTTATTAATAGTTTTTTCTCTATATTCCCACCTCTCCAATGTTTATGTACTTTCTGTATACCGCAATACTTTAGATCCTTCGTTTTGCCTTTATGGACTGATTTAAAATGTTTATATAGATGAGTATCATCTCTGCCATTTTTTATGTTCCCAATATGTTCTCTTACCCGATCCCTTACCATTCTTTTTGTTTCCCCAAAATAAAAGAGGTTACAAGAGCACTTTAGAACGTAGATTATATTTTTATTAGTGCATCTTATAGTTTCTTTAATAGTAATGGGTTTCTCTATATTATTAATTATAATACTACTCAATTTATTACTATGGCCACATGCCTTACATGAGTAGCATGGAAAGAAACCCATAATATTTTTCCCAGTTAAGTCTTTTTGTTTTAATATAGTTTTCTTTTTAGTTCACTAGGTGCCAAAAGTGTTTTGAGGTTTGCTACCTTTTTGAAAACAAATCTGGGGTTATCGGTAATTTTGTCCCCTAAAAGGTCATCTTCTCTTATCAGGTGCCAGTGCTTTTTTATTATTCTTTTAATAATATTTTGATCAGCACTATAGTCTGTTATAAAAGGAACCATGATTTTATCATTAGTATCTTTTTGTTTCTCTTTATAGATTAGCAGGGACTCTATCTGTGTTCTTAGCTCTCTCTATGGCTTTGTCTGTGATGTCAGTTTTATATCCTCTCACCTTGAATCTTTCCAATAATATTTCAGATTGCTGTTAAAAGTCTATCATCCTGGAGCAGTTCTTTCTTATACGTAAAAATTGTCCTACCGGGATGTTCTTTTTCCATACATCTAGATGGCAACTCTTTGCATGTATATAATTACTGCAGTCGACCTTTTTAAAATGGGTCTTGGTTTCAAGTTTATTTTCGGCTTTCATTATTTCTAAGTCAAGAAACACCACTGAATCTCTACTATAACTATATGTAAAATTTAAACCCCAGGTATTATTATTCATTTCATCAAACATATTTTTAAGTTCACTTTCAGTGCCTTTCCATACTATTAGAAGGTCATCTATATACCTTTTGTAGAGCACAAGGTTTGCACCATAGCTGCCGGTGCCAAAGAAATCATTTTCCCAGGCACCCATGAAAAGATTGGCATAGCTAGGTGCAAACCTTGTGCCCATAGCTGTACCCTCTATCTGCAAATAAAATTTATCATTAAAAGAAAAATAATTATTGTCAAGTATGTATTTAATGCTTTTTAAAATGAAAGCCCTATGTTGATCAGTCATGTTTGAGTCAGAAATTAGAAACATTTCAACAGCTTTTAAACCCTTGGAATGGTCAATTACCGTATATAACGATGTGACATTGCACGTTGCTAGAAACATCCCCTCCTCCCAATGTATAGATTTAAGTGTGTTTAAAACTTGTGTAGAATCTTTAATACCCAAAAGGTCTAAACTCCGAACTAGACCTCTCACCTTTTCTTTTTGATTAATTAGACATAAGATCAACTCCATACGGGTAGAGACCATCTACATTTTTTTGTTTGATCTCCTAGTCATAACTGACAAACTGCTTCATATGTTATGATTTAAACTCTATGGCCATCTAACTAAGAAAAATTCCAAAAAACTTTTTATGTAATTTTTAAATGTCTGTTGTACATATTTTTATTTTTTATTACCATACCATAATTACCAATCTTATGAATAGTACAAATTTTAATAATATCACTAATAAACCACAGGAGTAAATATAAGAAGTATTATCCTTTAAGAAAATACCTGAATTAGTATAATAGTAAGACATAAACCGGAATGAAGAAAGGTATTCCTCTTTTAAGCTGAAAAAGAAAAAATATTCCACCTTAACAAGTCAGAACACATACAGAGAAAACACTGATATGAAGCATCTCTGAAATTCCACCTTAAAAAATATCAATCAAGGAACTTCCAATCAGAACCATTTGATACCTTTATAAGGATACACCTGACCAGTCACCTCTATCTTGAAAAAGCTCCCTGGTGAGCGAAACGCGTTGATATGAGTGGCTGTGTTATTTGCTAAAATATCTCTTTAATGAGGACATTTCATTTCTGAAGTTTCTCCAGAGCATTTCATTATAACCCGGGTTATCCACGTATCTAACAACTTCTTATATCTTTTTTTCCTGCGTGCATCAAGCACTAAGTGCAGGGAATCATATCTGGCTACAATAGAAGAGGTAACTATCTCTATAACATCTAAAGATTTGAATATCCAGAAAGCCGATAACCAGCATTGAAAGCTGTCAAGTATACCGATGACGTCAGACGCCAAGACACACGCGGCGCACTGATTCGGCTTGGAATTTGGATCCTAACAGACGGCATCGGTCTTACACGAGAGGTGAAGTGAGTAAAAAGAACCATAAAATACTAAGATTAATAAGGTACACTGACTGTATCGTGTTATAAGAAGTCTTACCATTGTTCTATCGTTCACCTTAGAGTCTGGTCAGCAAAGCCTATTTACAAGGCAACGGCATTTCACAAATACTTGATACAATATAAAGAGACTGACTTTCCCTGAGTGGATTACAAATACATTTTTCAGCTAAGCATTTTTGTGTATATCATATCTGCTGTGGAATATCAACCTGCTCAATATTGATTTTAACATTTTATCTTTGGGGAGACGTCCCCTTACTTTTAGTTTAAATTAAATTCTGATTTTTTGGTGTTAAAAATAAAAATATCTTTTTATATCATAACAAGGTCTTAAGTATTTTTAGATTATTATTCAAGCATTCACTTTTGGATATATAGTATATATTATTAGCGTATATTTGTTTTTAACAATATTTTGTGGCACTATAGTAAATACACATTGTTTCTGTCTGACACTTTAGTTATAAAGTAACTAAACTAATCTACTACATAGGATTATAGATTATTTCCCACTAGTATATTGTACCACTGTTTAATGCCATATATTTTCAGCAATTTCCTTTTAGAATAGAACATATTTTTGAGTTTTTTATAGTTTCCCAGTGTAGGGATCAGAAATATTATATGGTTTTTCACCTAACACTTGGATAGATATCCATTCACTTTATCACACAAGATATTTTTTGCACTTAGATACTTTTTACAATTTTAATATATTTTAATATATATACTATAGATAATTTTTTTAGGATACCTTTAGCTTCCTTTTAGCGCACTTACTACCCCCTCCTAACTTCAGTTCTATTTGGAAAGATAGAAGGATCTTTCCTCTTTGTAAGTTGTGTGGTATCCTCCCTCTAACCAGCGCTCTGCTTAAACACTTACAATACCACTGCATAAAACTGATAAGGATGTTAAATACAGGAGTTTAATAAATACTTATTTACAAAATAACTAGACATACATATTAAAAGAAAGAGGTGAGATCATATTCTTTATTAAGTTTGTGTATCCACCACATTTCCTTTTGTTTCAGCAGTTTTTCCCTGTCCATACCATTCCTGGGAGGCCTTATGTGGTCAATGACCTGCCATCTTAATTGGCTTATACCATGGCCTTTTTCCAAGAAGTGTTTGGACAGGGGAGCCTCCAGGTTTTTGCATCTAATTTTGGAGTGATGTTGGTTTATTCTCTCACTTTGCGAGTAGTTTCCCCTAAATATACCATAGAACATGGGCATTTTATTAAGTAGACCACAAAGCAGGATTCACAAGTATAGTACCCATTGATGTTGTATCTCTTCCAACTATGTGGGTGATAAAAGTTTGCCCCTCTTATAATAGAGCTACAGCTCATACAATTTAGACATGGGAAATTGCCTGATCTCTTATTTCCTATATTGGTCTGGATGTGCTCTTTTTTGGGACCCACATCTGTTTTTATCAAATGATCCCTTAGGCTTTTCACCCTCCTATGGGCCATAAGGGGAGGGTCTTGAAATGGGGCTATATCTTGATTACATTCCTTAAGAATATGCCAATTCTGTCTGATCAATCTTGATATCTCATCACTCAAGAGGCTGTATTAGGATACAAAAAACATCCTATTCTCATATTTTCTTACAATTTTTTTGGGCTTATTCAATTCTACCACTGTATTCTGTACAAGGTTAGAGGGATATCCCCTATCTAAGAATTTTCTTCATCCTAACCTCTCGGTTTTTGTCTTCAATTACTATTCTGTTGACCATAAGATCACATTAAAGTGCTAAAAATACACTTTGGAGTGCTGTGGATGTTCTTTGGATTATTCTATGTGTGGAGATCTTGCAGTATCTCCTGTCCTTACGTGCACCCACTAACAGTAGTGTTGTACCCATTTCTCTATCTTGGATGATTGTACTGCTGGGAAACTTGCACACTGATTATTAGAATAATGCAATTGAAAAGTGACAATGTGATAAGGACTGATGGCAGCAAGATGTTTGCTTACACAGAACTAGATGCCGCACGGATTACTGCCCTTATGAAGGGCTGAAGTGATTTTCTCAGAACCGCACCAGCAGAAAATATAAGTAAGGAATATGAATCACTGAAAATTAAACAGATGAAAAGGGACCTGCATGCCACGACATTGGCCGAATATTATAAGGTCAAGAGGATCCCAAGGGGGCTCTGAATGAGCACTTGCCCTACCCTATTGAAAGATAATAAAAAATATTGCCAGAAATTTGAAGCAATACTAAATAAATGTTCCTACGACTTTATGGTGTGGACTGTTGAGTCATTACTGAAAGAGATGGAGATACAGGAGGACAACATTAAAAAACAGAAAGAGGAACTACTCACCGTTATGTCTGCTGAAGACTTTCAGAATATTGAAAGAAGGGTTGAAGAAAAAATTCAAACGGAACAAAAAGCGATAAAAGAAACCAAGAGATCCAAGTTTCAAAGGGATGATTATCACCAAGGCAGAGTATACAGATGGTGTTTCAGTAACAAGGCAACCTGCAGACGCAAGGAGTCAGGGGCAGACGAAGAACCTATCAGCAAAAGGGAAAGCAGCAACGTCATGGAGGTGCGACATGTGGATTGAGCACACCGGAAACATCCTCTGATGGATCTTCCCCTTTGGAGCAGAGCGGCGCCGAGGGGGGCGCAAACACAACAAGTGGAACATCAGTAGGGATACGCAGATCGGACCGCAAGACCAAGAAGAACCAAAGACATTAATTTGTGAGGACACTGTGGTAAATACATCTCACTATACTCTTACCGATAATGAGAATAGACTGCTAAATAAGGAATTGTCATTTGCCCCTATCAGAAAACTGATTTCTTTGAGTTAGATAAGGATCTACAGAAATTGTATCAAAATATAAAATTAAAAATATGGTTTTAATAACAGCAACAACAGTGTGAAGAGTACTGATAATTCTGAGATAAATTAATGGTCATTACAAAAACTTGGGTTACGCAAAAAGGACACCTTTAATCCCACTATTAATAACCATAGTGTTAATACTTTTATCAATTTAGTAGAAAATGGAGTTAAAAATTGAGAAATTAGAGCAATTAGAGTGGTAAAATCAGATAAACAAATGGCAGAACGGTCAATGACCAGATTAACTAACTTTTCTACTGAAGAGTATAACGCTTTGGATAAAATAAAGAAAAACAAAGAAAAGGGAGGAACCACCGTCGTATTGAACAAGTCATACTACATAGGTGAAATATTGGTCCAATTAGGGGATACAAGTACATATAAAAAGACTCAACACTAATCCCCTTTCCAAAATTCAGAAAGAAATCACAGCGATATTTAAAAAGGCTTTGGATAGAGGGGTCATTGATAAAAATTTAGCCGATTACCTTTATGTGCCTGAACCCTGTAATCCAATATTTTACATGATCCCCAAGGTCCATAAGGACAGCAAGAGACCACCAGAGAGACCCATAGTCTCAAACATAGAAAATGTTGAGTTATTTGAAGGATACAAATCACTTTCTAGAGAAAGCAAAATCTCTAAAATTTCCCTCTGAGAAGTATTTGCTGTTCACTATGGATGTGAGAAGTTTGTATACTTCAATAAAGCACTAAACGGGTATAGCCATAATAATCAAGAATCTATTAGTGAACAAGAAATATATTCATGAACAAGGTGATTTCATAGAAGAACTTCTGAGACTAATATTGTACTGGAATTACTTCCTGTTTCAAGATGAGTGCTTTGTACAGACCAGGGGGGCAGCCATGGGTTCCGGGTTCCGGGTTCCAGGTTCCAATGTCGCCCATCATATGCCAACTTATTCATGAATTAATTTGAGGAGAGCATCAACTATAAGAACAATAAAGTTAAGAAATATTGAGCCATATGGTGGCGGTACATTGATGATGTGTTTGGCGTGTGGTGGGGCGATATTGAATCCCTGTTGAACTTTGTTATTGAACTGAATTTTATGATGAGAGGTCTAGAATTCACTGTGACATACAGTGAGGAGTCTGTGTCATTCTTAGATACAAGGGTCTATAGGACAGGTAACCACTTAGGATTTGACCTATATGTGAAGGACACAGACAAGAACACTTTACTGCAATACAATAGGTTTCACCCCAGACAGTTGGTTAACTCTCTACCCAAGAGCCAGCTCCTTAGGGTCAACAGAATAGTCAGAGAAGACAAAAACCGAGAGGTAAGAATACAGGACATGTCAAGAAAATTCCTAGATATGGAATATCCCTTTAACCTTGTACAGAATACAGTGGAAGAATTGAATAAGTCCCAAAAATTTTTTAAAAAAATCAAATGAGAATAGAATGTTTTTTGTATCCCAATACAGCCCCTTGACTGATAAGATATCAAATATGATCAGACAGAATTGGCATATTCTTAAGGAATGTAATCAAGATATAGCCCCATTTCAAGACCCTCCCCTTATGGCCCATAGGAGGGTAAAAAGCCTAAGGGACCATTTGATAAAAACAGATGAAGGTCCCAAAAAAGAGCACATCCAGACAACTATAGGAAATAAGAGATCAGGCAGTTTCCCATTTTGGAATTGTATGAGCTGTAGCTCTATTATAAGAGGGGCAAACTTTTATCACCCACATAGTGGGAAGAAATACAACATTAATGGGTACTATACTTGTGAATCCTCCTTTGTGGTCTACTTAATAAAATGCCCATGTTCTATGATATATTTAGGGGAAACTACTCGCAAAGTGAGAGATAGAATGAGCCAACATCGCTCCAATAGTAGATGCAAAAACCTGGAGGCTCCCCCGTCCAAACACTTCTTGGAAAAAGGCCATGGTATAAGCCAATTAGGATGGCAGGTCATTGACCAGATAAGGCCACCCAGGAATGGTATGGACATTGAAAAACTCCTGAAACAAAAAGAAATATGGTGGATACACAAACTTGAGACCCTGTTCCCAAGGGGCCTTAATAAAGAATATGATCTCACCTGTTTCTTTTAATATGTATGTCAAGTTATTTTGTAAATAAGTATTTATTCAACTCCCATATTTAATATCCTTATCAGTTTTATGCGGTGATTAAACCACAATGATATTATAAATCTATTATGAGAATACAAATTTAATATGTAAGTAACAAGGTAATTTCACACAACAACCACTAGATTGAGTATGTGTATAACCACAGGCTCTCTGACGCCAAAAAAAGATTTAAAAGTCTTGTAAACGTGTATAATGTATCAAGCCTGACTAAGGGGCTGTGACCTCAAAACTATTTTACTTGTCACAATTAAGTGCTAAAAAGAGACTTTGGAGTGCTGTGGGTGTTCTTTGGATTAGTTTGACTTGTCTGAAATTTAAATTTTATGTTTAAATAGTTGTTATTCAGTATTTTTAAAAAGGATTCCTAGTCTTGTTTTGTACCTTCCCATATGAACAAGATATCATCAATGTACCTTAGCCAGAGTGGGATGTGTTTAGTATATTCTTCATTGGTATCTGTGAAGATTGTTTTGCTCCCACCACCCTAAGAAAAGATTTGCATAAGTCGGTGCACACACTGTGCCCATCGCCTTCCCTCTTGTTTGCAGATAAAACTGATTATTGAATACAAAATAAGTTTTTCTTAAGTACAAATTCTAATAACTACATGACAAAATCATTATGGTTGTTATCCTCCTCTGCAGACATATCCAAATAATGTTTTACTGCTTTGAGACCTAATTCATGTTGGATGCTGGTGTACAGAGCCTCTACATCCGCGGTTACTAGCCAAGTAGTGTAGCCTAATTGGATACCTTGTAATTGTTGCAATGTTTCCATGGTTTCTTTTATATAGGATGGCATTTGGGTTTGAAATTCCCTTAGTCTGATAACATATTGACTCGCCTTTTCAGTCAAATTCTCATTCCCTGATACTATAGGGCGTCCTGGAGGATGTTTAGTATTTTTGTGGACCTTTGGTATAATATAGAATGTGGAAATTTTAGCATTTGTTACGGTCAGGAACTTTTTTTCTTTTTCAGTGATGATATTAATTTTAGCATATGTAATTAGATCTTTATATTGAGTATGAAACAGTTTATAGCAGGTTTGGTTTTTTAACCGTTTATCAACTTATTTTAAATACATATCAGTTGGCCATATCACTATGTTGCCACCTTTGTCAGCTTTGCGTATTATCACATCCTCCCATTGCTTGATCTCAGATAATGCCTTTATTTCCTCTTGACTTATGTGGCGATTTAATCTGTAAGTTTGAAATTTCTTTACATACCACATCATTAAAAAATCTGTATACTTGGAGTATTAGATGTCTTACGTATGTATTTGGAATTATTCATTCGATTTTGACGCCAATTAGTAGTCAGGGCCGGATTGGGCAGCCGGGATACAGGAAAAGTCCCGGTGGGCCGTCGCTCAGCTGGGCTGGCACTGAGAGCACTTAGCAGCAATTAACAAATTTATTTTGATGCGACCCATGCGATTGATTGCAGGCCACTGCTAGGTTGCTCTTGTAACTGTGTGTGTCTGACTGACTTCTAATAACCGGCTGCCCGTAACACAACCTGGCTACCGCAACTTAGCCAATCAGAATCAAACTGTCTGATGCTGTCTGTCACTCACTGGATGAGGCCAGGAAATGCGTGGGGTGTGCCGGCTTGAATCGCTGTCACTTCACTTTCGTCACTCAACACATGAAAGATTAGTCAGCGTCAGCGATGTGCCAGAGTTGGAGGCCCGGTGGGGTCAGGGGCAGAGAACAGTCAGTGAACACCACTAGGCACCAGCTCACCATGCAATGTCTATAACTTCTAGTTTAACATTAAGTTCCAATTTAAAAATGATAAAAAAAAAATTAAGAAAGATTAGGTATGTACGAATATTAATGTATCATTATGTTAATTAAAAGTTTAGGGGGAAAGCGTCAGCGAGAAGGGGCTGCTTCTCCCGGAAGCTTTTCCCCTAAACTCACTATTTTTTTTAACATAATGATACATTAAGAGACACAATTAAATGTATATTTGGCTTGGTCTGAGTCTGACTGTCTCTAATGTAGGAGTTATTATTTATAGACAGTACGTACAAAATGATTCTTGTCAACTAAATGAAATGCAAATGTACCTTGTATAATATAAAGATTGTGTTAAAAAAACAGTGTACCTACCTTATTTTAAAAAAGTACATGGAAGCAGTGGCATCATTATGGGGTGCGGGGGGTGCGGGCCACACCCGGGTGACACCCTCCATGGGGTGACAGGACCAGAAAAAATTTTTTTTATTGAAATTCAAAGAAATACAATGTAAAGATGCATCGATTTTTTTTTATTAAAGGGGCCAACATTTGTGAACATTGGTGGGACTGGGGAAGTTGTAGACACTTCATTTTTTTGCCCCTTGAGCCAGCGCTGCAATTTCTAAAAATAGTTTTCCTGGCTGCTTTTGCTTGTTTGTACTTTGCTCCTCCCCTGCCCAATTTCACTATGAATGTTGTGGGTGTGCCTTGGGGCTTGCGAAGTTGTGCTGCTAGCCTAAACCTGCCTGCCTATCTGTGCTCACTGCTCAGTGACGTGTGTGGCAATGGAGTCACTCACTGCTGTGCTGTCTCTCTAAACGGGAACCGGGAAATCGTGAGGGGGATGCTTGGCACCTGACCGCATGACTCTTTGACACTGTCTCTAAAGTGAAAGAGCCACGTATGATACCCACCAGACGTGTACGGTTACAGTACACTAAGTGCACACTGAATAGGTAGGAGGGGAGGGCGGGCGGGGGTCTGCAGAGTGCAGAGGTGATTAGCCATAAGAAGCAGTAGGCACGCAGCCCTGGGCTGTGCACTGACAGACTTGGAACAGAGTCAGAGAGCAGAATTTTCATAGCTTGCATGCCTAAAGCTTTTCTTTAGAGATTTATTTTTAGAGCGCACTGTTTATCTTTCATTTGATGCTCTGCTGAACCAGGGAGCAGCTCTAGGCATGAGCTTTATAATTAATGCAGTACAGTTTACATATTTTGTATGTGTGTGTGCCTGAGTGTTTTTGAGTGTGTGCCTGAGTGTTTTGTGTGTGTGTGTTTTTGTTTGTGTGTGTGTTTTTGTGTGTGTGTGTGAGTGTTTCTGAGTGTTTGTGTGTGCATCTGAGTGTGTGTTTAAGTGTGTGTGTGTGTGAGTGAGTGTTTGTAAGTGTGTGTGTCTGTGGGGAGGGGGGTGACACCATCCCTAGTGATGTCACTGCATGGAAGCGACCCTAGAGGTTTGAACAGCCACAGATGTTTTCTGTGGACCCAGAAGCCCAGCCTCCATTCTCTACTGACCCATGGGTTTGCAATATATCCTGCAGCTTGTTGTGATGATGCTATGGGACGAGGAGGGGCATAATAGCATTAGGTAATATACAGACCACGCTAATAAGGAAGGAAAAATGGCCCTGGATATGTTAATTTTAATTACTGCATGTGCATGAATCTATTTATTGGTGTTTAAAAATTATCTTCATGTTGATTGCGGCTGAATGATGTGTGCGTTATGACCAGGACCGGATTGGGCAATGAGCCGGAGGGAGGCGGGGCTGAATCAGAGGGGGCGGGGAAGGGCCGGGCCATACAAATTTCCAGAGCCGGTTTGATTTTCCAGTCCAGCACTGTTAGTAGTTGAATCTGGCTCATTTTCTTTAAGCAGATCTTCCATATTTTGTAGTGTTTCTAGTTCCTCTGTGGTCCAGTTACTATTGGACTCAGGTTCTCTGTTATTTTGCATATCTTTATACTGCTTTTTTAATACTAATTTCCTTAAGTAAATTTGAATATCTTTTATAATTCTCAAATTTATCTAGGGGGGTGCTTGGACAAACAAAAGGATAGTCCTTTGGCCAACAGACTGATATGGTATTCTGATAACATTTTTTTTTCAGAGACTGATTACTTTCATAGTTTCATTTTTATTTTGTAGAAAAAGCTGGGGCTCCTCTTGTAAGTTTTGATGCCCTGTCTTTTCTCTCTGGTATTTTTGAGTTTGGTTGCTATTTTGCTGGCTCCTCCTACCTCTTCTGGTGTATCTGAAGAGGAACTTTCAACTTCCTCTAAAAAAACTTTTCTTTTTCTTCTGAGTTAGTTGAATTGGGATTAACCGGAGTGGGGGGTGTAGGACCTTCATTAGGGGTATCAGATTCTTCCCCTTCTGTTTCAGTATCACTTTGAATGATGGTAACTTTTTGGTTATTTCTAGTGGTGTTAAATTTTCTTTTCCATCTGTATACTCTCTTATTTTGATAATCTTCTAAGTCCCTATTCAATTTCCCCATTTTTGTTTGTTTAATATCATCTTCATATTTATCCAGTTCTTGTTGGTATTTTTTGTAGGAAGTTTTAAATTCCTTCAGAGTCTCAAACGATTTTAATTGTTCATTTTGAACAGTAATCAATTCTTCTAATCTCTTAGCTTATAGAGCTGCTGGTAAATCCGCTTAACACAAACCAACATTGATAATAATATTCTAAGTGAACACGCTGCAAATGTATGCGAGTGCCCACTGTTAACTTATAACTAGATTGTTGGAATGTGTAGCGCTTTATATCTATAGATGTCCATGTTTATAAGCAGAGATGATTAAGCTAGTCTCATGAGCAGTACTTCAATGAAAGCAGTTATACAGGGAGCCCGCAAATGCAGCATATAATATTCTAATGATTACATTTGTCTCTTCAATAGTAGCAGTAAATATAACCGAATGTATTTAAACATACAAAGAGAGAAGCGCTCTACCAGGAACGAACAACAGCTCATTAGCTAGTTCTATGGAGAGTTACCAGCCGGAAGCAGCCTCTTTTAGACCAGTGTGCTTTTCACAGAGGAAAATTTTCCTGAAGCATATCAGTCTGATCCCGCCAAGTAAGGTCATTTCAGCCCCGAAACACCAGGCAATTCTCCTCTGAACAAGCAACATGATGTGGTGTCATAAAACCAGAGAATTTATCCCTAGAGTGTTCAAGTAGTTAATTCTTAAATTTACAAACATATTTTAAAATATAGACTAGGCCACTGGCCTAGTCTTTGTCTGTCTAAGAAGGACACTCCCATGTAGCCTTTGATTGGTGTATGGTAGGACACACCTTAAGTGAATTAAGTATACAATGGGAGCCAACAGTTAGTATGCACACTTTATCTTCCTCACCTCCTGGAAGCAACTGATGAGAGAGCATTGGAGGACTGAAATGGCTGAGTATATTAGCATTCTTATGCATTTACTTTGGGATAAATTCTCTTGTTCACCATGTTTAGTTAATATTGCTTAATCTGGGATACAGTTGCCCTATATAATTTGGACTGTATGTTTGTAGCTCTTGGTATTTCTTGAGACTTGTTTTATATTTTGTAGCTTATAGATAATTGTTAATCTTCATACCTATATTATTTGTCTTCCAATAAAATAATTTTAAAAAGCGGATAACCCCTTTTGTTTTAATATTCTGGTACCAATTACCACCACACATGACAACCCCAGACGATCGTTTCGGCCTCCTATGGGCCTTATCAGTGAGGTGCAGCCACATTCCTCTAAGAACACTGGGCAAGGAGTCCACATCTTGTTTCCCCCATTACCCATAGAGAGACTTCCCAAGGGTCATATTCATTTGCATACAAAGAGAGAAGCGCTCTACCAGGAACGAACAATAGCTCATTAGCTAGTTCTATGGCGATTTACCACTCGGAAGCAGCCTCTTTTAGACCAGTGTGCTTTTCACAGAGGAAAATTTTCCTGAAGCATATCAGTCTTATCCCGCCAAGTAAGGTCAGTCCAGCCCCGAAATAGGAAACAGGCAATTCTCCTTTGAACAAGGAACATGACAACCCCAGATGATCGTTTCGGCCTCCTATGGGCCTCGTCAGTGAGGTGCAGCCACATTCCTCTAAGCCCACTGGGCAAGGAGTCCACGTCTGGTTTCCTCCATCACCCATAGGGAGACTTCCTCTCCCTGTGAAAAGCACACTGGTCTAAAAGAGGCTGCTTCCGGGTGGTAAATCGCCATAGAACTAGCTGATGAGCTGTTGTTCATTCCTGGTAGAGCGCTTCTCTCTTTGTATGCAAATGTATTTAAACAGTTGGCATTTAAAGAGCCTAATTTTGATATTGCAGACAGATAAGCTGTGCAAACAAAACAATAAGGTTATTACTTAACTCTGCTGTTCTGAGATATAAGATATTCTACCTCCATTTAGCCATTTAGCAACATAATTATTGCACTCATGTGTATTTCACTAACAAGCAGACTGGCCTAGAACCACATTTATTTACAGGCCATGGTTTAAAATCCACAGCCTAGGTCTGTATAATTTGTGTAGTTTTTCAAAATCACCCTATTTAAGCTTACTGATGATTAACACATGATTTACTTACCAGCTTTAACGCATTTTTTTAATCATCTTAATAAAGGTTATATTTTAAACCGCGTATCTGTCACAATCTCATTGCTCTATATTTAATATAGCCTATAAGGGATATGGAAGTCAATAGTCTGCTGTACAGTCCTAGTATGCTAGTCACTTTGCAAAGCAAAAAGCTTCTTTAGAATTTTATATATTAAGAATCTCATGCACTGATTGGCAAGTATGCTCAGCTTCATGCACAGTGTAAATGCAGAGACCTGCACCAGGAAGTGTGGAAATCAGCCTTTTTGTTAACTTCAACAGGTGTTAAAAACTGCTGAGTTTTACAACATAATACCATCATGCCCTATTACTCACACACTATGTAATGTGTCCAGTCTTGCTGCAAACTAATAATGAGCTACAGGTGCTGCTGTGAGAGTAAAAACAGGCATAAAAGTCCAACATTATCAGATGTACTGTACAGATGAATACAAAAGAAATCACCAACTACTTCATTTTTATGATGAGAAGATTACCACAGTGCCAAATAGCACAAAGTGCAGATGCTATAGTTTGCGTCATCATGAACACCCTTTTCCCCTCTTGCAAGTGTTGTGAGTGCTGCTGACTTTGCATAATAAAGAATGTATGAAGATTTTTCATGTATCCCCCTCCCATATACTTTACAAACCTGCAACACTATATCACTATTGCTTCTTAAAAGGGACAGTAAGCATTTTTTTAGCAATGTATAATTTGTTAAAATTCTGCCCTTTTCCAAACCCACCTTGGGAGTTACTATCCATGTCCAATCATTGAAGGCTGCTTGGGTTGGATATGCATCAGCTCTTCCAAGTCGCAAGCATGTACACATGCCTGTGCAATTAGTGTGTATTTGAATCTTGAGCTCTTGTGATGTAATCACGATGTCACCATCATCAAGATCACTTGAGCACCCAGAGTGGAATCAGAGATTGTGAGCTCAGGTGGATAACTGGAGCATCCTTTGTAAGTATTCAATTTACCGGGAACAATATTGGAACAGAGTGTTCCGGCGCCTGGGAATGATATTTTAAAAGAGCAATCTGTTCCAATACCTGCTCGGGCGCAACAACCGCCGCTGGGATCCTATCCGTGCTCCCCCCCCCCTCACGTTACCTTTCTGAAGTAATTCCCATGTTAAAGTGTTTCTACTTTCTGAAGTAATTCTCATGGTAAAGTGTACATTTCTGAAGTAATTCCCACAGTAAAAATATAACATGTTTAGGTAAATGTGGAGTTGATATCAATGGTCCCCCGCCCCCACGACGTGATGTGGTACCTTCTGAATTTGTGACACTAAACTACACCTTTACCAACTGTTTAACCAATGGCCAGTTTGAAAACAGCAACACACTACTGGGAGCTAGCTGTACACATCTTGAGAGCAATCGACAAGAAGCATAAGTGTGTAGCCACCAATCACCAGCTAGCCCCCAGTAGTTTTTTTTTTTAAATCCCAATGAAGGCAAGGGCGATCATATAATATAGTGAATACCAATGAAACATATGGTATCTTGAGTTACAAATTGAGTGACCCGAATGATCTCACAGTAAAATAACCACACTGCTCAGTTGGTTTACATACTAATAATATAAACACAAATCTAAGAACTAAAATACTAAGTTTCAACAACACGTAACCAATAATACAGATGACTGATAACATTACCGTTACTTTTTGCAAAATAAACGTAGACTATATCATGCTATGAATTATGCCTAACTGAATCACCTGAAAATATATGGGAAAGGAAACGTACTGAGATATATTAAATTCACTTCACACTGTAATATAGATTATATGTATCATGAACCCACCTTAACCGCAACTAAGCAACAATGCCCTACCTAATCCCTCTTAAAATTACCGACTAACATGCTCCATCGAAATCCAATCAGAGAATGACTTTAACGGCCCCAAACTATGGGCAGCTCGCCACCTTTGATAAAGCCCAGAGGGGCGAGGCACATCAGGGAAACTGACGAGAGCTATGGGGGCTCTTTTTTAAGTGAAAGGAGGAGTTGTTGATTTACTAAACTGGAGCGCATATAATTTTATAAACTTATCGCTTTACCTCATTCTATTTGTGGCTAGCACAGATGCTCTGAATATATTACTGCATTTTGAGGTCTTGGCATATTCAGTATACGTGTACTGTGGTTACTTACGTCCTCTAGGCGCTTAATGAAAAGCGATGATGACCGTTATATTTAATAATAATAATTTTTGTACAAAACTGAACGCTCAATATTGGATATTTGTAAACACCAGCAAACAAGTAAACAGACATTATCCATATTACATATAGAGTATTTAGAGAAGTGGATGGACCGAAATCAGGAACATCCAAAAGACCAGGATGTTCCGGATTTCGGTCCATCCACTTCTCTAAATACTCTATATGTAAATATTTTTCCCAGGTTGCACCTTTCTAACAAAATTCTACATAGAATATTAAAACATACTATAGTTGAGAAAACTTTTTTCTCAATTTTATTTTTTTTATAAATATTATCCATATTAGTAGGATTATGAGGAGAATTGCTTATTTATAATATCACCATATACGAATCGCTTAATCAGTGACACTTTGCACTGTGTTGCAAACTCTTTTAAATAGTGATAAACGAGAGTAAACTATACATAGCATCAAGATACTGTATTAAATGTTGCCAGCAATAATAACTACATTTGCATTACTTTCTTGAGCGGGACTGCTCCAGATATGTCTAGGAACAGTATCTACTAAATGATTTGGCAGCATTTGATTATATTGGCAACTTGAATTACTAATACCTATAATATTTATATCCTAGCAATAGCGTTAATAATTTTACCCTTTTATCATCTCTAAATACTGGTGTTCTTCTCATCCATACTACCTGAAAACTGACACCTATCTACACTCTATGACCCTTGATGGGGCCACTACACATGTTTAAGCATAACACTACACTAATATTACACCATGTTTGTACTAATATATTATATTAACGGAGCTAGGTTATTACCTACTAACACTAAAATCTTTAATAAAGTAACCACAAGTGGATTAACATACTTTCCACAAATTCCAATTTGTGTAAAGGATTGGGAAATATATTTACTTCCGTTTTTTCCCCTTTAAAACTTAAGGGGTCATCAATACATCCTAGCAATACTTTTACATCAGTCTATATTACTCTCATATTTTACAGTATGGATGGAATGGAACTGCATGGATGATTTACCAGTGTAATTCTATATGGGTCACTAGTGATTAGAGGATATATGCTGATATTATATCAGATATATAGGGGTACCCTTTTCTCACTTTCATCATTGCTCCATATATTAATCTAACCCTATCTGTCACTTAAGGTTATTTAACCACAAAGGCCCATTTGTTCATAATTCACTAGGTTTATTGTTATTACACTCCTCCTTTCAAGGTTTTATTGTAGAATTTTACCCAATTTTAATGTTCAACCAATAAAACTTATATTTCACCTTTTCTTATCTTTTCTTTAACGTCTGCCATGTAGTCAGGGCAGAGAGTGCTACAGCGCATTCTTTAGTGGGAATTCTCTCTTTTTCCAACATTAATTTCCAATAAACTAAGCCGTGCGAAGCACCCCTCCCTATATTGCAATAAGTAATTACGCTTACTATAGTGATAATAATTCTATTGGGCCCCCTTTGTAGTGCCATTGTTTAAACTTAGCTTAAGCTCCCAGTAGTGTAGTGCTGCTCCCCAGCCAACAAAGGATATAAAAAAACTGAAATAATTTTTAAAAAACCTCTTAAAATTGCATGCTCTGAGAAATTTAAGTCCCTTTAAGTATACAAGTGTAACATAAACTAGCTTGTCTTGGCCCTTGTAATATCATTTGTTTTACTGACACATATTGTGTATATTATTTTTGTATTTATAGATACATCCCTAAGGGACTCTACCTTTTTTTTATAGATAAGAGGAACAAATTATATATGAGAATACTTCATAGCATGTAGTGCTAAATCTAACATTCCTGCTACTTCACAGCATACTGACAGCTTGCTCGCTGAGCGAGTCACACAACTGAGGAATAAGTGGATATAAAATTATAAACGACAAATGAAGATACATGAACAAGCAAGCACCAAGCATATTAGAAACAAAGATGGATGTAAAAAATAAAGCAAATGTCATTACTACTTACACACAGAGAAATCAATATTTATGCCATTGCGGATATTTCATATAAGCTCAATTCAGAAATCCCATGTGAGCATTGCAGTCTCCGTTTTGGAAAGGGCAGTTCATTTATCACTGGCTATAGCTATACTCACTTTCCAGCTAAAGCACTGTATCTATTTGCAAACTAACATTTCATTTTCTAGCCTGTCTTTGATACATATTAATAAACTAGAGAACCTACCTCTAAACAATGATAGAATGAGGTGTTTATCAACAACTGAATTTTCAATGTGAAAAAACATAATTTATGTAAGAACTTACCTGATAAATTCATTTCTTTCATATTAGCAAGAGTCCATGAGCTAGTGACGTATGGGATATACATTCCTACCAGGAGGGGCAAAGTTTCCCAAACCTTAAAATGCCTATAAATACACCCCTCACCACACCCACAATTCAGTTTAACGAATAGCCAAGAAGTGGGGTGATAAGAAGGAGCGAAAGCATCAAAAAATAAGGAATTGGAATAATTGTGCTTTATACAAAAAAATCATAACCACCACAAAAAAGGGTGGGCCTCATGGACTCTTGCTAATATGAAAGAAATGAATTTATCAGGTCAGTTCTTACATAAATTATGTTTTCTTTCATGTAATTAGCAAGAGTCCATGAGCTAGTGACGTATGGGATAATAAATACCCAAGATGTGGAACTTCCACGCAAGAGTCACTAGAGAGCGAGGGATAAAATAAAGACAGCCAATTCCGCTGAAAAATTAATCCACTACCCAAATCAAAAAAGTTTCAATTTTTATAATGAAAAAAACTGAAATTATAAGCAGAAGAATCAAACTGAAACAGCTGCCTGAAGTACCATTCTACCAAAACTGCTTCTAAAGAAGAGACAACATCAAAATGGTAGAACATAGTAAAAGTATACAAAGAAGACCAAGTCATTGCTTTGCAAGTCTGATCAACAGAAGCTTCATTCTTAAAAAGCCCAGGAAGTAGAAACTTACCTAGTAGAATGAGCCGTAATCCTCCGAGGCGGGAATCCACCCGACTCCAAATAAGCATGATGAATCAAAAGTTTAAGCAAGATGCCAAATAAATGGCAGAAGCTTTTTGACCTTCCTAAAACCAGAAAAGATAACACATAGACTAGAAGTCTATCTGAAATCTGAATAGCTTCAACATAGAATTTCAAAAACTCTTACCATATCCAAAGAAAGTAAGAATCTCACCAAAGAAGTCTAAGAATAACAAAAAGTTCTCCCTAATGTTGTTAGAACATACAACTTTAGGTAAGAATTGAAATGAGGACAGTGAAAACCACCTTATCCTGATGAAAAAAAATCAGAAAAAAGAGATTCACAAGAAAGAACAGATAATTCAAAAACGGTTCTAGCTGAAGAGATGTCCAAATAGAACAATACTTTCCATGAAAGTAAATAATGTTCAGAGCAAATATATGCTCAAATAGAAGAGCCTGAAAAGCCTTCAGAACCAAATTAAGACTCCAAGGAGGAGAAATTGGCTTAATGACAGGTTTGATATGAATCAAAACCAAAATGATGAATATCAGGAAGTAACACTGCCTTAAAAAACTCTAGCAGAAGAAATAACCAAAAGGAACAATACCTTTCCAAGAAAGTAATTTAATGTACAGAAAATGCATAGTTTCAAACGGAGGAACCTGTAAAGCCCTCAGCACCAAATTGAAACTCCAAAGAGGAGAGATTGAATTAATGACAGGCTTGATACGGACCAAAGCCTGTACAAAACAATGAATATCAGGATGATTAGCAATCTTTCTGTGAAAAAAGAGATTTGTCCTATCAAAGAACTGAAGACAAAACCTTATCCAAACCAACCTGAAAAAATTATAAAATTCTATGAATTTTAAAAAAATGCCAAGAAAAGTAGGTCTTCCAGACTCGATAATAAATCTTTCTAGAGACAGATTTACAAGCCTGAAATATAGTATTAATCAATGAGTCAGAGAAACCTCTATGACTAAAAATCAATCGTTCAATCTCCATCCCTTCAAATTTAATGATTTGAGATCCTGATGGAAAACATGGGCCTTGAGAAAGAAGGTCTGGTTAAAACGGAAGTGTCCAAGGTTGGCAACTGGCCATCCGAATGAGATCCGCATACCAAAACCTGAGAGGCCATGCTGGAGCCGCCAGCAGAACAAACAAATACTCCATAATAATTTTTGGAAATCACTTTGGAAGAAGAAACTAGAGGCGGAAAGAAATAGGCAAAAATATAATTCCAAAGAAATGTCAATGCATACACTACTTCCGCCTGAGAATCCCCAGACCTGAATAGGCACCTGGGAAGTTCTTTATTCAGATGAGATGCCAACAGATCTATTTCTAGAAATGCTCACATTTGAAAAATTTAAAAACATATCTGGGTATGAGAGACCATTCTCCCGGATGTAAAGCTTGATTAACAGAGATAATCCGCTTCCCAAATATCTATACCTGGGAAAAAAAACCACAGAACTGAGATAGGACCTGGATTTAGCCCAAGCTAATATCCGAGACACTTCTGTCACAGCCTAAGGACTGATAGTCCCACCCTGATGATTGACATACACCATAGTAGTGATATTGTCTGGAAAAAAAAAACGTCTCTTCTTCAAAAAGAAACTAACTGAAAAACTCTGAGAACGCACAGAGTTCTAAAATATCAAATGGTAATCTCGCCTCCTGAGATTTCCAAACCCCTTGCGCTGACAGAGATCCTCAGACAGCCTCCCAACCAAAAAGACTCACATCTGTAAAGATCATGGCCCAGGTTGAAAGAAACGAAGAGACCTGTAGAACTAAATGATGGTGATCTTAACCACCAAATCAAGATAGATAAATATTAGGATTCAAAGATTTAAAATGTGGAATCCTAGAATCCCTGCACCATAATTCAGCATAAAAAACTGGAAAAGGTTATTTCTATTGAAAATGAGCAAAGGGAATTGAATCCAATGCTGTGGCCATAAGACCTAAAACGTCTATGCATATATAGCAATTGAAGGAAATAATAGAGACTAAAGGTACCGACAGACGGAACCCAATAAAATTGTCCCTTGTCTGATAGAGACAAAGACAGGGACACAAACTATCTGGAAACCTAAAAAAGGTGACCCTTGTGTGAGGAATCAAGAGCTTTTGAAAAAAAGATCCTCTATGTCCTGAAAGAACAAAGTTGAATCATATGAGATTCCACAGCCTCAGAAAATAATCTGAATGAAAACAGAAAATGAAGATATGCATTTATTGTATCTAATGAAAACAAATAATGCCATCACTAACCAACAAAAGGCAGAATAGACTATATAAATACCAATCTAAAAGATGATACATTTATATAACAAAAAGATTTTCTATCTTTAGAACAACGAATAGGTTTGAATAAAAAAAACAAAACCCAGTTCCTAAAAATGAAACTGGAAGAATACCCCAGAAGATTCCAGGTCTGAGCAGCACTTGAGCCCCAACGGGTGATCAGCCGCGCTTCAACATGATCCCAAAATATATAGGATCGAGACACACTGAAAGTGTTAGCCTTACTGGAATAGCTGGAATATCAAAGAGAAAAACGACTTCTCACAGGCGGTTTAACTCTGAACCTTATTCTGTATCCAAAATCAAAGAAATTTTCAAAACAAATTTCAAAAAAAAATCTTAACCTGCCCCTTACCAGCAAAGCTGGAATACGGCACATACATTGCAAATTTAGGGAGCTGAGTTTGAATTTTTTTTCCAATTAAAAACATGTTACTTGGGAATTTGTTCCTTAATAAGAACAACCAAACTAATGAGCTTAAAATTTAGTCTTGAAACTCAATCTTGAAGGCCAGAGTAACAGTTAAGAATTGAATCCAATTATAAACCAAATAAATTGATTATCTTAGAAAGAAATATGGATTTTTTTAGAAATCACAAAATTCTTCTAGCTAAAACAGCTAAAGACATAGAATAAACCTCATTTGCAAAAAATATTAGCATGATAACCCAGTTAAAGGACCAGTCAACACACTGGACTTGCATAATCAACAAATGCAAAACAACAAGACAAATGCAACAGCACCTAGTCTAGTAGATTTTCTCCTTAAAATGCTAAAATAAATCATAATCTGATACTTGATTTTAAAGTAAAAAGAAAAAATGAAGTAATTGCAACATCATTCAAATAAATCACAGGACCAAGAAAAGTACCTGAAAATAAATAATTTTCCTTAAATAAGGAAAAATAAATACTATTTTGCTATAGAAACAATAGCATAATTAGCAGGAGTAGAGAGAGCCCCATTAAATTGGAGAACCTTCAACATTAAAATGAACTGCCGGCAAAGAATATAGTTTACAACCTTTAAAGAAGGAATAAAAAGGAAATTCTCAGCCTATTCCATTCCCTAATATGAGGAACTGGAAAAAAACCTCTGAAAATACAGAAGAATAAATAAACAGAAATAAAATGTTAGTTAGTCCTGAAAGAACTAATTACCTTAATATCCAAAATAATAAACACCTTTCAACAAAGAACAAATGTACTTTAATAATAAAAAAATAAAAAAGTGGATTTGTTAGTGTCAATATCTGATGAAGAAAATTCTGAATGAGAAAAAAACATCATCAGAGAAGGATAAATCATTATGTTGTTGGTCATTTGAAACTTCAATAATTAAAAAAAGTAGTTTGAAAAATCCCTAAAAATTTTATTAGAAGGCATGATGTCAGACAAAGCCTTTAAAATAGAATCAGAAAAACATTCTTATAAATCTTCTAAGAAATTCTTGTACATAAGATGTAAAAAGAATAGCAAATATATAAAGCATAAATACTAACTGATTCTGCATGTAAAAGTTTATCATGATAACTTATTACAAACCATAGCTAAAGAAAAACATTCATAACATTTAAAAATAAATTAACTTAGCTTTGGTAGGACTGAACTCAGTCAACAGGAATCCCTTAGGCTTAGATAGTTTTTGAAACAGGAACAGTTAAATCTTGCAATATGTAATAGAAAGAAAAAAAAATATTTAAAGCAAAATTATCAAATTCCTTAAATGACAGTTTCAGGAATGGGAAAAAAATGCCAATGAACAAGCCTCTAGCAACCAGAAGCAATGAAAATGAGACTGAAATAATGTGAAAAAAAGGTGGAGACAAGAATGATGCCCACATTTTTTGGCGACAAAAATGACGCCCACATTATTATACAACGCCTAAATTATTTTGGCGCTAAGAATGAAGCCACATCCGGAGACGCCAACATTTTTGGCGCAAAAACGTCAAAAAATGACGCAATCACGAACAACTTCCGGCATCAATTAGGGCGCCAGAAATGTAAAAAAAAAATTGAGCTAACTGGGCAAAGACCTCCGGGTGGAGTTCCCACTACCCCGGATGGAAAGTCTGACGACTCAGATAATACGCCTCCCAGTTGTCTACTACTGGGATGTGAATTGCAGATAGATGGCAGGAGTGATCCTCCGCCCATTTGATGATCTTGGATACCTCTCTCATCGCCAAGGAACTCTTTGTTCCTCCCTAATGGTTGATGTAAGCTACAGTCGTCATGTTGTCTGACTGGAATCTTATGAATCTGGCCTTTGCTAGTTGAGGCCAAGCTCAGAGAGCATTGAATATCGCTCTCAGTTCCAGGATGTTTATCAGGAGAAGAGACTCTTCCCGAGACCATAGACCCTGAGCTTTCAGGGAATCCCAGACCGCGCCCCAGCCTAATAGACTGGCGTCGGTCATGACAATGACCCACTCTGGTCTGCGGAAACTCATTCCCTGAGACAGGTGATCCTGAGTCAACCACCAACGGAGTGAGTCTCTGGTTATCTGGTCTACTTGAATCTGAGGAGACAAGTCTGCATAGTCCCCATTCCACTGATTGAGCATGCACAGTTGTAATGGTCTTAGATGAATTAGAGCAAAAGGAACTATGTCCATTGCTGCAACCATCAATCCTACTACTTCCATGCACTGAGCTATGGAAGGCTGCAGAATAGAGTGAAGAACTTGACAAGCGTTTAGAAGCTTTGACTTTCTGACTTCTGTCAGGAAGATCTTCATTTCTAAAGAATCTATTATTGTTCCCAAAAAGGAAACTCTTGTTGACGGAGACAGGGAACTCTTTTCTACGTTCACCTTCCACCCGTGAGATCTGAGAAAGGCTAGAACAATGTCTGTATGAGCCTTTGCCTTGGAAAGAGACGACGCTTGAATTAGAATGTCGTCTAGATAAGGTGCCACTGCAATACCCCTCGGTCTTAGAACCGCCAGAAGGGACCCTAGCACCTTTGTGAAAATTCTGGGAGCAGTGGCTAAACCGAATGGAAGAGCCACAAACTGGTAATGTTTGTCCAGAAAGGCGAACCTTAGGAACTGATGATGATCTTTGTGGATAGGAATATGTAGGTACGCATCCTTTAAATCCACGGTAGTCATATATTGACCCTCCTGGATTGTAGGTAAAAACATAATTTATGTAAGAACTTACCTGATAAATTCATTTCTTTCATATTAGCAAGAGTCCATGAGCTAGTGACGTATGGGATATACATTCCTACCAGGAGGGGCAAAGTTTCCCAAACCTCAAAATGCCTATAAATACACCCCTCACCACACCCACAAATCAGTTTAACGAATAGCCAAGAAATGGGGTGATAAGAAAAAAGTGCGAAAGCATAAAAAATAAGGAATTGGAATAATTGTGCTTTATACAAAAAAATCATAACCACCACAAAAAAGGGTGGGCCTCCTGGACTCTTGCTAATATGAAAGAAATGAATTTATCAGGTAAGTTCTTACATAAATTATGTTTTCTTTCATGTAATTAGCAAGAGTCCATGAGCTAGTGACGTATGGGATAATGACTACCCAAGATGTGGATCTTTCCACGCAAGAGTCACTAGAGAGGGAGGGATAAAATAAAGACAGCCAATTCCGCTGAAAAATAATCCACACCCAAAATAAAGTTTAAAATTTTATAATGAAAAAAACTGAAATTATAAGCAGAAGATTCAAACTGAAACAGCTGCCTGAAGTACTTTTCTACCAAAAACAGCTTCAGAAGAAGAAAACACATCAAAATGGTAGAATTTAGTAAAAGTATGCAAAGAAGACCAAGTTGCTGCTTTGCAAATCTGATCAACCGAAGCTTCATTCCTAAACGCCCAGGAAGTAGAAACTGACCTAGTAGAATGAGCTGTAATCCTTTGAGGCGGAGTTTTACCCGACTCGACATAAGCATGATGAATTAAAGATTTCAACCAAGATGCCAAAGAAATGGCAGAGGCCTTCTGACCTTTCCTAGAACCGGAAAAGATAACAAATAGACTAGAAGTCTTTCGGAAATTCTTAGTAGCTTCAACATAATATTTCAAAGCTCTAACTACATCCAAAGAATGCAATGATCTCTCCTTAGAATTCTTAGGATTAGGACACAAAGAAGGAACCACAATTTCTCTACTAATGTTGTTAGAATTCACAACCTTAGGTAAAAATTTAAAAGAAGTTCGCAACACCGCCTTATCCTGATGAAAAATCAGAAAAGGAGACTCACAAGAAAGTGCAGATAATTCAGAAACTCGTCTGGCAGTAGAGATGGCCAAAAGGAACAAAACTTTCCAAGAAAGTAATTTGATGTCCAACGAATGCATAGGTTCAAACGGAGGAGCTTAAAGAGCCCCCAGAAGAAAATTCAAACTCCAAGGAGGAGAAATTGACTTAATGACAGGTTTTATACGAACCAAAGCTTGTACAAAACAATGAATATCAGGAAGATTAGCAATCTTTCTGTGAAAAAGAACAGAAAGAGCAGAGATTTGTCCTTTCAAGGAACTTGCAGACAAACCTTTATCCAAACCATCCTGAAGAAACTGTAAAATTCTCGGAATTCTAAAAGAATGCCAGGAAAAATGATGAGAAAGACACCAAGAAATATAAGTCTTCCAGACTCTATAATATATCTCCCTAGATACAGATCTATGAGCCTGTAACATAGTATTAATCACAGAGTCAGAGAAACCTCTTTGACTAAGAATCAAGCGTTCAATCTCCATACCTTTAAATTTAAGGATTTGAGATCCTGATGGAAAAAAGGACCTTGCAACAAAAGGTCTGGTCTTAACGGAAGAGTCCACGGTTGGCAAGAGGCCATCCGGACAAGATCCGCATACCAAAACCTGTGAGGCCATGCTGGAGCTACCAGCAGAACAAACGAGCATTCCTTCAGAATCTTGTTGATTACTCTTGGAAGAAGAACTAGAGGCGGAAAGATATAGGTAGGATGATACTTCCAAGGAAGTGACAATGCATCCACTGCTTCCGCTTGAGGATCCCTGGATCTGGACAGATACCTGGGAAGTTTCTTGTTTAGATGAGAGGCCATCAGATATATTTCTGGAAGTCCCCACATTTGAACAATCTGAAGGAATACCTCTGGGTGAAGAGACCATTCGCCCGGATGTAACGTTTGGCGGCTGAGATAATCCGCTTCCCAATTGTCTATACCTGGGATATGAACCGCAGAAACTAGACCGGAGCTGGATTCCGCCCATACCAGAATTCGAGATACTTCCTTCATAGCCAGAGGACTATGAGTCCCTCCTTGATGATTGATGTATGCCACAGTTGTGACATTGTCTGTCTGAAAACAAATGAACGATTCTCTCTTTAGAAGAGGCCATGACTGAAGAGCTCTGAAAATTGCACGGAGTTCCAAAATATTGATCGGTAATCTCACCTCCTGAGATTCCCAAACCCCTTGTGCTGTCAGAGACCCCCAAACAGCTCCCCAACCTGTCAGACTTGCATCTGTTGAAATTACAGTCCAGGTCGGAAGAACAAAAGAAGCCCCCTGAACTAAACGATGGTGATCTGTCCACCACATCAGAGAGAGTCGTACAATCGGTGTTAAAGATATTAATTGAGATATCTTTGTGTAATCCCTGCACCACTGGTTCAGCATACAGAGCTGAAGAGGTCGCATGTCAAAACGAGCAAAGGGGATCGCGTCCGATGCTGCAGTCATAAGACCTAGAATTTCCATGCATAAAGCTACCGAAGGGAATGATTGTGACTGAAGGTTTCGACAAGCTGATATCAACTTTAGATGTCTCCTGTCTGTCAAAGACAGAGTCATGGACACTGAATCTTTCTGGAAACCTAAAAAGGTTACCCTTCTCTGAGGAATCAATGAACTTTTTGGTAAATTGATCCTCCAACCATGATCTTGAAGAAACAACACAAGTCGATTCGTATGAGATTCTGCTAAATGTGAAGACTGAGCAAGTACCAAGATATCGTCCAAATAAGGAAAAACCACAATACCCTGTTCTCTGATTACAGACAGAAGGGCACCTAGAACCTTTGTAAAAATTCTTGGAGCTGTAGCTAGGCCAAACGGTAGAGCCACAAACTGGTAATGCTTGTCTAGGAAAGAGAATCTCAGAAACTGATAGTGAAATGGATGAATCGGAATATGCAGATATGCATCCTGTAAATCTATTGTGGACATATAATGCTCTTGCTGAACAAAAGGCAGGATAGTCCTTACAGTTACCATTTTGAATGTTGGTATCCTTACATAACGATTCAATATTTTTAGATCCAGAACTGGTCTGAAGGAATTCTCCTTCTTTGGTACAATGAAGAGATTTGAATAAAACCCCAGCCCCTGTTCCAGAACTGGAACTGGCATAATTACTCCAGCCAACTCTAGATCTGAAACACATTTCAGAAATGCTTGAGCCTTCGCTAGGTTTACTGGGACACGGGAAAGAAAAAATCTCTTTGCAGGCGGCCTTATCTTGAAGCCAATTCTGTACCCTTCTGAAACAATGTTCTGAATCCAAAGATTGTGAACGGAATTGAACCAAATTTCTTTGAAAAAATGTAATCTGCCCCCTACCAGCTGAGCTGGAATGAGGGCCGCACCTTCATGTGGACTTGGGAGCTGGCTTTGGTTTTCTAAAAGGCTTGGATTTATTCCAGACTGGAGATGGTTTCCAAACTGATACCGCTCCTGAGGATGAAGGATCAGGCTTTTGTTCCTTGTTGTGACGAAAGGAACGAAAACGATTATTAGACCTAAATTTACCTTTAGATTTTTTATCCTGTGGTAAAAAAAGTTCCTTTCCCTCCAGTAACAGTTGAGATAATAGAATCCAACTGAGAACCAAATAATTTATTACCCTGGAAAGAAAGGGAAAGCAGAGTAGACTTAGAAGACATATCAGCATTCCAAGTTTTAAGCCATAAAGCTCTTCTAGCTAAAATAGCTAGAGACATATACCTGACATCAACTCTAATGATATCAAAGATGGCATCACAAATACAATTATTAGCATGTTGTAGAAGAATAATAATGCTATGAGAATTATGATCTGTTACTTGTTGCGCTAAAGCTTCTAACCAAAAAGTTGAAGCTGCAGCAACATCCGCTAAAGATATAGCAGGTCTAAGAAGATTACCTGAACACAATTAAGCTTTTCTTAGAAAGGATTCAATTTTCCTATCTAAAGGATCCTTATAGGAAGTACCATCTGCCGTAGGAATAGTAGTACGCTTAGCAAGAGTAGAGACAGCCCCATCAACCTTAGGGATTTTGTCCCAAAATTCTAATCTGTCAGATGGCACAGGATATAATTGCTTAAAACGTTTAGGAGTAAAAGAATTACCCAAATTATTCCATTCCCTGGAAATTACTTCAGAAATAGCACCAGGGACAGGAAACACTTCTGGAATAACTACAGGAGATTTAAAAACCTTATCTAAACGTTTAGATTTAGTATCAAGAGGACTAGAATCCTCAATTTCTAATGCAATTAGGACTTCTTTAAGTAAAGAACGAATAAATTCCATTTTAAATAAATATGAAGATTTATCAGCATCAACCTCTGAGACAGAATCCTCTGAATCAGAGGAACGAATATCAGTATCAGAATGATGATGTTCATTTAAAAATTCATCTGAAAAATGAGAAGTTTTAAAAGACTTTTTACGTTTACTAGAAGGAGGAATAACAGACATAGCCTTCTTAATGGATTTAGAAACAAAATCTCTTATGTTATCAGGAACACTCTGAGTATTAGATGTTGACGGAACATCAACAGGTAATGTAACAGTACTAAAGGAAATATTATCTGCATTAGCAAGTTTGTCATGACAAACAGTACAAACAACAGCTGGAGGAACAGATACCAAAAGTTTACAGCAGATACACTTAGCTTTGGTAGCTCCAGCACCAGGCAGCGATTTTCCAGAAGTATCTTCTGACTCAGCTTCAACGTGGGACATCTTGCAATATGTAATAGAAAAAAACAACATATAAAGCAAAATTGATCAAATTCCTTAAATGACAGTTTCAGGAATGGGAAAAAATGCCAGAGAACAAGCTTCTAGCAACCAGAAGCACAAAATAATGAGACTTAAATAATGTGGAGACAATAGTGACGCCCATATTTTTTTAGTGCCAAAAAAGACGCCCACATTATTTGGCGCCTAAATGCTTTTGGTGCCAAAAATGATGGCACATCCGGAACGCCGACACCTTTGGCGCAAAAAAAAACGTCAAAAATGACGCAACTTCCGGCGACACGTATGACGCCGGAAACAGAAAAAAAAAATTTGCGCCAAAAAAGTCTGTGCCAAGAATGACGCAATAAAATGAAGCATTTTCAGCCCCCGCAAGCCTAACAGCCCACAGGGAAAAGTCAAATTTTTAAGGTAAGAAAAAATGATTGATTCATATGCATTATCCCAAATATGAAACTGACTGTCTGAAATAAGGAACGTTGAACATCCTGAGTCAAGGCAAATAAATGTTTGAATACATATATTTAGAACTTTAAATAAAAGTGCCCAACCATAGCTTAGAGTGTCACAAAAAATAAGACTTACTTACCCCAGGACACTCATCTACATGTAGTAGAAAGCCAAACCAGTACTGAAACGAGAATCAGTAGAGGAAATGGTATATATAAGAGTATATCGTCGATCTGAAAAGGGAGGTAAGAGATGAATCTCTACGACCGATAACAGAGAACATATGAAATAGACCCCGTAGAAGGAGATCACTGCATTCAAATAGGCAATACTCTCCTCACATCCCTCTGACATTCACTGCACGCTGAGAGGAAAACCGGGCTCCAACCTGCTGCAGAGCGCATATCAACGTAGAATCTAGCACAAACTTACTTCACCACCTCCATAGGAGGCAAAGTTTGTAAAACTGATTTGTGGGTGTGGTGAGGGGTGTATTTATAGGCATTTTGAGGTTTGGCAAACTTTGCCCCTCCTGGTAGGAATGAATATCCCATACGTCACTAGCTCATGGACTCTTGCTAATTACATGAAAGAAATTGTTCGAATGGTTTCCATTTTGAACGATGGAACTCTGAGAAACTTGTTTAGAATTTTTAAATCCAGAATTGGTCTGAAAGTTCCCTCTTTTTTGGGAACTACAAACAGGTTTGAGTAAAACCCCTGACCTTGTTCCACTGTTGGAACTGGGTGTATCACTCCCATCTTTAACAGGTCTTCTACACAATGTAAGCATGCCTGTCTCTTTATTTGGTCTGAAGATAAGCGAGACATGTGGAACCTTCCCCTTGGAGGAAGTTCCTTGAACTCTAGAAGATAACCCTGAGAGACTATTTATAGTGCCCAGGGATCCGGAACATCTCTTACCCAAGCCTGAGCAAAGAGAGAGAGTCTGCCCCTTACTAGATCCGGTCCCGGATCGGGGGCTACCCCTTCATGCTGTCTTGGTAGCAGCAGCAGGCTTCTTGGCCTGTTTACCCTTGTTCCAGCCTTGCATTGGTTTCCAAGCTGGTTTAGCCTGGGAAGCGTTACCCTCTTGTCTAGAGGCTGCAGAGTTAGAAGCCGGTCCGTTCCTGAAATTACGAAAGGAACGATAATTGGACTTATTCTTAGCCTTGAAAGGCCTATCCTGTGGGAGGGCATGGCCCTTCCCCCCAGTGATGTCTGAAATAATTTCTTTCAATTCTGGCCCAAAAAGGGTCTTACCTTTGAAAGGGATATTAAGCAATTTTGTCTTGGAAGATACATCTGCCGACCAAGACTTTAGCCAGAGCGCTCTGCGTGCCACAATTGCAAACCCTGAATTTTTCGCCGCTAATCTCGCTAATTGCAAAGCGGCATCTAAAATAAAATGGAGTCTCTTTATTGAGCGATTTTTCTAGTTCATCGAACCAGAAACACGCCTCCGTGGTGACAGGAATAATGCACGAAATTGGTTGGAGGTGGTAACCTTGCTGAACAAAAATCTTTTTAAGCAAACCCTCCAGTTTTTTATCCATAGGATCTTTGAAAGCACAATTGTCCTCAATGGGAATAGTTGTGCGTTTGGCTAGTGTAGAAACTGCCCCCTCAACCTTAGCGACTGTTTGCCATGTGTCCTTCCTTGGGTCGACCATGGGGAACAATTTCTTAAATATAGGAGGTGGGACAAAAGGTATGCCTGGTTTCTCCCACTCCTTATTCACTATGTCCGCCACCCTTTTAGGTATCGGAAAGGCATCAGGGTGCACCGGGACCTCTAGGAATTTGTCCATCTTGCACAATTTTTCTGGAATGACCAAAGAGTCACAATCATCCAGTGTAGTTAGTACCTCCTTAAGTAATGCGCGGAGATGCTCTAACTTAAATTTAAACGTCACAACATCAGGTTCTGCCTATTGAGAAATTCTTCCTGAATCAGAAAGTTCTCCCTCTGACAAACCCTCCCTCACTGCCACTTCTGACTGGTGTGAGGGTATGACAGATAAATTATCGTCAGCGCCTTCTTGCTCCACTGTATTTAAAACTGAGCAATCACGCTTTCTTTGAAATGCTGGCATTTTGGATAAAATATTAGCTTATGGAATTATCCATTACTGCCGTTAATTGTTGCATAGTAACAAGAATTGGCGCGCTAGATGTACTAGGGGTCGCCTGCGCGGGCATAACTGGTATTGACACTTTGTCTGGACGCCATGGCACAATTATCACATACATTTGAAGGGGGGACCACCTTGGCCTCCATACATACAGAACATGTTCTATCTGAAGGTACAGACATGTTAGACAGGCTTAAACAGGCTAATAATGCAATAAAACAGTTTTTAAACAAAACCGTTACTGTCTCTTTAAATGTTAAACAGAGCACACTTTATTTCTGAATGTGTGAAAAACTATGAAGGAAATATCCAATCTTTACCAAACTTTCACTACAGTGTCTTAATGCTTTTAAAGTATTGAACCCCAATTTTCAAGCTTTTAACCCCTTAAATGAGGAAACCAGAGCCGTTTAATCAATTAGCAATTTTAACCCCACTACAGTCCCAGCCACAGCGTTTGCTGCGACTTCACCTGTCCTTGGGGGATATACGATACCAAATTAAGCCTTCCAGGAACGTTTTCAATGATCACCAGACCCTCTCACATGAAGCTGCATGCACTGCAACCAAAAGAAACTGCGCATTTATGGCGCGAAAATGAGGCTCTGCCTACTATAGTGAAAGGCCCTTCCTGACTGGGAAGGTGTCTAAACGACTGCCTGGCGCCTAAAAACGTTCCCAAACACTAAAAGTTTAGAAAATCACTACAAACTTCATAAAAAACTTAAATAAAGCAATCGATTTAGCCCACAAGAATGTCAACCAGTGTATAGCCCATAATAAGCCTTCATTCTGTTAAGAGTCTAAGAAAATGGCTTACCGATCCCCAAGAGGGAAAATGACAGTCTTCTAGCATTACACAGTCTTGTTAGAAAATGGACTAGTCATACCTTAAGCAGAAAAGTCTGCAAACTGTTCCCCCCAACTGAAGTTCTCTGGGCTCAACAGTCCTGCGTGGGAACAGCAATTGATTTTAGTTACTGCTGCTAAAATCATACTCCTCTTTTAAACAGAACTCTTCATCCCTTTCTGTTTTAGAGTAAATAGTACAAACCGGCACTATTTTAAAATAACAAACTCTTGATAGAAGAATAAAAAACTACAACTAAACACCACATACTCTTCACCATCTCCGTGGAGATGCTACTTGTTCAGAGCGGCAAAGAGAATGACTGGGGGGTGGAGCCTGAGGAGGGGCTATATGGGCAGCTTTGCCATTTCCTGTTGGGGAAGAGAATATTCCCACAAGTAATGGATGACACCGTGGACCGGACACACCAATGTTGGAGAAAATAAACATTCATATGCATTATCCCAAATAATGAAACTGACTGTCTGAAATAAGGAATACTGATCATCCTGAATCATGGCAAATATAAGTTTAAAGACATATATTTAGAACTTTACATATAAAGTGCCCAACCATAGCTTAGAGTGTCACAAAAAATAAGACTTACTTACCCCAGGACACTCATCTACATGTAGTAGATAGCCAAACCAGTACTGAAACGAGAATCAGTAGAGGTAATGGTATATAAGAGTATATCGTCGATCTGAAAAGGGAGGTAAGAGATGAATCTCTACGACCAATAACAGAGAACCTATGAAATAGATCCCGTAGAAGGAGACCATTGAATTCAAATAGGCAATACTCTCTCCACATCCCTCTGACATTCACTGCACACTGAGAGGAAAACCGGGCTCCAGCCTGCTGCGAAGCGCATATCAACGTGGAATCTAGCACAAACTTACTTCACCACCTCCACGGGAGGCAAAGTTTGTAAAACTGAATTGTGGGTGTGGTGAGGGGTGTATTTATAGGCATTTTAAGGTTTGGGAAACTTTGCCCCTCCTGGTACGAATGTATATCCCCATACGTCACTAGCTCATGGACTCTTGCTAATTACATGAAAGAAATAAAAAACATACAGATATTAACAGCAATTCTTCCTATAATGGTTGTATGATTTTGTGTTCTATGGTAGAAATATAGGTAGTAAACAAATCTAACTGCATCTTGCTATACGTTTTAGTAATTGTCAAGTCTTTAACTCTATCAAAGGATTTGCTGTTTATAAAGCGGTCTTTCTGCATCTCAATACCCTTTATTCTCTAAAGGCTTATATGTAAAGCTAGCCTTGGCACTCCAGATGTTTGAGAACTACATTTCTCATGATGCTTTGGCACTCTGAAGTCCAGTCGAGCATCATGGGAAATTAAGTGCAAAGGTTCGCCATCACTGGTCTATACAGTCTCAAGAGACTTCCACCTGCTTGTGATTATTTATTAAAGGAACATACAGCCCAGAATCTTTCTTTTATGATTTAAAAACATCATACTGTTTTAAAAAGTTTCCAATTTACTTCTATTATTAAATTTGCTTTGTTCCATTGGTAATATTTTTATTTAAGAGCATACCTAGATAGGTAAGGTGCACGTGCTGTTGAAAATGTATAATATTGTTAAAAAAGTATTTTTGCCAAACTCATTACATTTATAGGTTTAAATTTGGCACTTTGATCCACTTTGCTTAGGAATTCTAATCGATAGAAATGAGAGTCTATGTTAGGGAAAGAAAAGTCAAATGTTCTTTAATTAAACACAGTGTTATTAATTACTGTCGGATAGTGGGATGACTCCAGTTTCTAGTTTGCTAGTTGCGAATTTAGTCTGGCATGATGACTACTGGGCTGTCTGCCAGCAAGTTTACTAATCCTCGTGTGTGCTGTAACAGTCAGAGCATATAAGAAAACTGCAGTGAGCAGTTCATTCAGGTAAGACAAACGGGGAATCAATTTGTAAAAATAAATATTGGAAATACATTTTCGGAACTGATACATGAACTACATTAGTGTTAATTTATATTCACAGCCTGTGACCCTCATGATACTCACACATATCTTATATATATATATATACACACATACTGAAAAAAAATATATTCTCAATTTTTATGAGCAGCATTTGCCTTAATGACTGCTTTGACTCTGTCTGGCATTGGATCTTCAAGTTTGTCCAGAATTTTCCGCTTTTTTCTTTTCAGAATGTTCCCTAAAGATGTTTAAAAGGACATGAAACATTTTTTTACTTCATGGTTCAGAAAAAGCATCTAATTTGATACAGATTTCCAGTTTACTTCTATTATCTAATTTACTTGGTTCACTCTGTACCTTTGTTGAAAAGCATACCTAGGTAGTCTCAGAAGCAGCAATGCATGAATGGAAGCTAGATGCTGATTGCTGGATGCACTATATGCCTCACCTGATTGGCTCCCAGTATTGAATTTCTGCTTCTTTAACAAAGAACACTAAGAATTAAGCAACTTTGACAATAGAAATAAATTAGAAATTTGTTTAAAATGTTATGCTCTATCTGAATCATGAAAAATGTTTTGGGGTCCCTTTAGTAACAGTAGTGGACGCTGACTACAAATTCTCTCTTGTTATGCAGAAAGCTGGGCTGTGTCAGTTTTTGTCTACGTGTGGTGTAACCGAAAGTTGTATGCGTATCCTAAGCAGTTTCCAATTTCCTAAACAGTCAATACATAAAACATAATTTATGTAAGAACTTACCTGATAAATTCATTTCTTTCATATTAGCAAGAGTCCATGAGCTAGTGACGTATGGGATATACATTCCTACCAGGAGGGGCAAAGTTTCCCAAACCTCAAAATGCCTATAAATACACCCCTCACCACACCCACAAATCAGTTTAATGTATAGCCAAGAAGTGGGGTGATAAGAAAAAAGTGCGAAAGCATAAAAAATAAGGAATTGGAATAATTGTGCTTTATACAAAAAAATTATAACCACCACAAAAAGGGTGGGCCTCATGGACTCTTGCTAATATGAAAGAAATTAATTTATCAGGTAAGTTCTTACATAAATTATGTTTTCTTTCATGTAATTAGCAAGAGTCTATGAGCTAGTGACGTATGGGATAATGACTACCCAAGATGTGGATCTTCCACGGAAGAGTCACTAGAGAGGGAGGGGTAAAATAAAGACAGCCAATTCCGCTGAAAATAATCCACACCTAAAATAAAGTTTAAATCTTATAATGAAAAAAACTTGAAATTATAAGCAGAAGAATCAAACTGAAACAGCTGCCTGAAGTACTTTTCTACCAAAAACTGCTTCAGAAGAAGTAAACACATCAAAATGGTAGAATTTAGTAAAAGTATGCAAAGAAGACCAAGTTGCTGCTTTGCAAATCTGATCAACCGAAGCTTCATTCCTAAACGCCCAGGAAGTAGAAACTGACCTAGTAGAATGAGCTGTAATCAATTGAGGCGGAGTTTTACCCGACTCGACATAAGCAAGATGAATTAAAGATTTTAACCAAGATGCCAAAGAAATGGCAGAGGCCTTCTGACCTTTCCTAGAACCAGAAAAGATAACAAATAGACTAGAAAGTCTTTCGGAAATTCTTAGTAGCTTCAACATAATATTTCAAAGCTCTAACTACATCCAAAGAATGCAATGATCTCTCCTTAGAATTCTTAGGATTAGGACACAATGAAGGAACCACAATTTCTCTACTAATGTTGTTAGAATTCACAACCTTAGGTAAAAATGTAAAAGAAGTTCGCAACACCGCCTTATCCTGATGAAAAATCAGAAAAGGAGACTCACAAGAAAGAGCAGATAATTCAGAAACTCTTCTAGCAGAAGAGATGGCCAAAAGAAACAAAAAACTTTCCAAGAAAGTAATTTAATATCCAGCGAATGCATAAGTTCAAACGGAGGAGCTTGAAGAGCCCCCAGAACCAAATTCAAACTCCAAGGAGGAGAGATTGACTTAATGACAGGTTTTATACGAACCAAAGCTTGTACAAAACAATGAATATCAGGTAGATTAGCAATCTTTCTGTGAAAAAGAACAGAAAGAGCAGAGATTTGTCCTTTCAAGAAACTTGGAGACAAACCTTTATCCAAACCATCCTGAAGAAACTGTAAAATTCTCGGAATTCTAAAAGAATGCCAGGAAAAATGATGAGAAAGGCACCAAGAAATGTAAGTCTTCCAGACTCTATAATATATCTTTCTAGATACAGATTTACAAGCCTGTAACATAGTATTAAATCACAGAGTCAGAGAAACCTCTTTGACTAAGAATCAAGCGTTCAATCTCCATACCTTTAATTTAAGGATTTGAGATCCTGATGGAAAAAAGGACCTTGCGACAGAAGGTCTGGTCTTAACGGGAGAGTCCACGGTTGGCAAGAGGCCATCCGGACAAGATCCGCATACCAAAACCTGTGAGGCCATGCTGGAGCCACCAGCAGAACAAATGAGCATTCCTTCAGAATCTTGGAGATTACTCTTGGAAGAAGAACTAGAGGCGGAAAGAGATAGGCAGGATGATACTTCCAAGGAAGTGAAAATGCATCCACTGCTTCCGCCTGAGGGTCCCTGGATCTGGACAGATACCTGGGAAGTTTCTTGTTTAGATGAGAAGCCATCAGATCTATTTCTGGAAGTCCCCACATTTGAACAATCTGAAGAAATACCTCTGGGTGAAGAGACCATTCGCCCGGATGTAACGTTTGGCGACTCAGATAATCCGCTTCCCAATTGTCTATACCTGGGATATGAACCGCAGAAACTAGACAGGAGCTGGATTCCGCCCATACCAGTATTCGAGATACTTCTTTCATAGCCAGAGGACTGTGAGTCCCTCCTTGATGATTGATGTATGCCACAGTTGTGACATTGTCTGTCTGAAAACAAATGAACGATTCTCTCTTTAGAAGAGGCCATGACTGAAGAGCTCTGAAAATTGCACGGAGTTCCAAAATATTGATTGGTAATCTCACCTCCTGATATTCCCAAACCCCTTGTGCTGTCAGAGACCCCCAAACAGCTCCCCAACCTGTCAGACTTGCATCTGTTGAAATTACAGTCCAGGTCGGAAGAACAAAAGAAGCCCCCTGAACTAAACGATGGTGATCTGTCCACCACGTCAGAGAGTGTCGTACAAATCGGTTTTAAAGATATTAATTGAGATATCTTTGTGTAATCCCTGCACCACTGGTTCAGCATACAGAGCTGAAGAGGTCGCATGTGAAAACGAGCAAAGGGGATCGCGTCCGATGCAGCAGTCATAAGACCTAGAATTTCCATGCATAAGGCTACCAAAGGGAATGATTGTGATTGAAGGTTTCGACAAGCTGAGATCAATTTTAGACGTCTCTTGTCTGTCAGAGACAGAGTCATGGACACTGAATCTATCTGGAAACCTAAAAAGGTTACCCTTGTCTGAGGAATCAATGAACTTTTCAGTAAATTGATCCTCCAACCATGATCTTGAAGAAACAACACAAGTCGATTCGTATGAGATTCTGCTAAATGTGAAGACTGAGCAAGTACCAAGATATCGTCCAAATAAGGAAATACCACAATACCCTGTTCTCTGATTACAGACAGAAGGGCACCGAGAACCTTTGTAAAAATTCTTGGAGCTGTTGCTAGGCCAAATGGCAGAACCACAAACTGGTAATGCTTGTCTAGGAAAGAGAATCTCAGAAACTGATAGTGATCTGGATGAATCGGAATATGCGGATATGCATCCTGTAAATCTATTGTGGACATATAATGCCCTTGCTGAACAAAAGGCAGGATAGTCCTTATAGTTACCATTTTGAATGTTGGTATCCTTACATAACGATTCAATATTTTTAGATCCAGAACTGGTCTGAAGGAATTCTCCTTCTTTGGTACAATGAAGAGATTTGAATAAAACCCCAGCCCCTGTTCCAGAACTGGAACTGGCATAATTACTCTAGCCAACTCTAGATCTGAAACACATTTCAGAAATGCTTGAGCTTTTGCTGGATTTACTGGGACACGGGAAAGAAAAAATCTCTTTGCAGGAGGCCTTATCTTGAAGCCAATTCTGTACCCTTCTGAAACAATGTTCTGAATCCAAAGATTGTGAATTGAATTGATCCAAATTTCTTTGAAAAAACGTAATCTGCCCCCTACCAGCTGGGCTGGAATGAGGGCCGCACCTTCATGTGGACTTGGGAGCTGGCTTTGGTTTTCTAAAAGGCTTGGATTTATTCCAGACTGGAGATGGTTTCCAAACTGATACCGCTCCTGTGGGTGAAGGATCAGGCTTTTGTTCCTTATTGTGACGAAAGGAACGAAAACGATTATTAGACCTAAATTTACCTTTAGATTTTTTATCCTGTGGTAAAAAAGTTCCTTTCCCTCCAGTAACAGTTGAGATAATAGAATCCAACTGAGAACCAAATAATTTATTACCCTGGAAAGAAAGGGAAAGCAAAGTTGACTTAGAAGACATATCAGCATTCCAAGTTTTAAGCCATAAAGCTCTTCTAGCTAAAATAGCTAGAGACATATACCTGACATCAACTCTAATGATATCAAAGATGGCATCACAAATAAAGTTATTAGCATGTTGAAGAAGATTAACAATGCTATGAGAATTATGATCTGTTACTTGTTGTGCTAAAGCTTCTAACCAAAAAGTTGAAGCTGCAGCAACATCCGCTAAAGATATAGCAGGTCTAAGAAGATTACCTGAACATAAGTAAGCTTTTCTTAGAAAGGATTCAATCTTCCTATCTAAAGGATCCTTAAAGGAAGTACTATCTGCCGTAGGAATAGTAGTATGTTTAGCAAGAGTAGAGATAGCCCTATCAACTTTAGGGATTTTGTCCCAAAACTCTAATCTGTCAGATTGCACAGGATATAATTGCTTAAAACGTTTAGAAGGAGTAAATGAATTACCCAAATTATTCCATTCCCTGGAGATTACTTCAGAAATAGCATCAGGGACAGGAAAAACTTCTGGAATAACTACAGGAGATTTAAAAACCTTATTTAAACGTTTAGATTTAGTATCAAGAGGACCAGAATCCTCTATTTCTAATGCAATTAAGACTTCTTTAAGTAAAGAACGAATAAATTCCAACCATAGCTTAGAGTGTCACAGAAAATAAGACTTACTTACCCCAGGACACTCATCTACATGTAGTAGAAAGCCAAACCAGTACTGAAACGAGAATCAGTAGAGGTAATGGTATATATAAGAGTATATCGTCGATCTGAAAAGGGAGGTAAGAGATGAATCTCTACGACCGATAACAGAGAACCTATGAAATAGACCCCGTAGAAGGAGATCATTGAATTCAAATAGGCAATACTCTCCTCACATCCCTCTGACATTCACTGCACGCTGAGGAAAACCGGGCTCCAACCTGCTGCGGAGCGCATATCAACGTAGAATCTAGCACAAACTTACTTCACCACCTCCATAGGAGGCAAAGTTTGTAAAACTGATTTGTGGGTGTGGTGAGGGGTGTATTTATAGGCATTTTGAGGTTTGGGAAACTTTGCCCCTCCTGGTAGGATTGTATATCCCATAGGTCACTAGCTCATGGACACTTGCTAATTACATGAAAGAAAACTACTTTAACAAGACTCTTGGGCTGCAGCTTATCACGGTCTGTCTGCGTGAAGAGCAATTATTTGCCTTAATCTAGAGTCAGCGCTTAGGTGGGTCTGACTGGAAGCGGTAGCTGAGCATCAGAGCTACATCGTACAGCCAGTCTCATCTCGCTTGCAACTCCGGAGGGTCGGGGCTCCGCTCCAGAGTTACTAGGCAGCTACCTGTCTGGATCAGTTAGGTCTTGAAGAAGTAAACTTCATAGCGGGAAGGATCCAGGAAAAGTAGGACACCTGCAGCTGCTTCAGCACCATAACAGTGAGTACGCTCAAGCCGGTGGACATAAGGCAGCACTAAATTATATTACCACTCTCTCACTCTGGTCTCATAAGCTTATGAAGATCACTGGAGAAAAGGATGCAAGTTCAAGCTTTTACACCTTTTTTGGCGCGAGTCGCCATTTTCTTTTGGTTTACGCAGCTCAGTTTCAGCTCCAGTGCGTATCAGGGGTTGCATAACAGAGCGCTGCAAGAAATATAGCTGCAAAGGGGGCATAACCCTGGCTCTTAGACCCTTAATTCTCACTGGATAGTGCTAGTCAGTACAAAGAAGCCCTTAGCTAGTATACGTTTTAAAACCTAACAGGATCTCTGCTCCGTGAGCACAGGGTAACAGGAGCCTGGGCAAGGAAGACAGATATCCTCACCACCAGAAAAGTACTGATATCTGTTAAGACATAAGGGTTTAATAAAATACCAGCCAAAACCCTATACTTCTAACACCACCTCAGTTGGGGACACAAGAGACCTGGATGACCCGGGTGAGATCTATGCCTTTTTTTGTACTTATTGTCCTCCCTCATTCTATTGAATAGATTGTCCACAGAGTCAGCCCTCACTCAAGTGTTCAGAATACACCATATAGTGATTGCAGTCACTATCAGCCCAGCACCATAAAAATACTTGCTGGGGTTTACTTATGCCCGGGGCTTACCTCCCCCTGTCTGCTATACTTAAGCACACTGGATCCCTTAAAAAGCCCATACCATATCCGTTACCACAGCCCCTCTCAGCATACTATAATCTACGCTACACAGTTCCTTCTTGAAAGCTCCTAACCCATTCATCATTAACCTATGGGCCCATTAGGAACATTGCTCTCCCCTCCTAGGTATCCATTTTGGCAACGGGGAACTCCATATCCTCTCCCATTGAGAGGGAGACTGTAACCTTACTCCTAACCTTGACTCGCTTTGCTCTGGCTTGGGTCCCCTAAAAGGCCCTTATATATAGTTCTTCTCTTTTTGAAGCTTCTGGAGGTGACTTTTAAAGCGTCCACTCACGTTTTGTCAGTAGTATTAGTTCCTCTCCACAGAGCTCTTAGAAGTAACTTCTAAACAGGTTGACCTGGACTGAATCTTAGTTTCAGAAGCTACCTTCATACTCTAATAGCTGCTGCGCCAGCTTAATTGTCTTTGGGACATTAATCCAAAGTGTAGTGTCATTTTACTGTTTAATCTAAATCCTTGCTTGTACAGGGCTCCAGTTATATACTATGTACCTCCATGCCGGTTATCATATGATTTGTTTACATTGTGTTATATGCTGAAATTTCATACTGTGTACTATGACTTGTGAGATCCCCTCGAGACTCTCCCTTTCCGGCTCTGCTTGTCTGAGCTGGTCACCTCCCCCTTCCTTTTCCCCTTCCTTTGGGTCGTATCCCCTTTTCCCCCCCGAGTCAAGAGGGGGATGTTAGGCCCTTACTGAGTGGTGACTTTTGAGGACTGATAGGTGGCTGGAGTCCCTAACAACATAATTTTTCCAGCGCTGTATCAGCTCACTCACTAAGCTACTTAGGTTTATATGCCTTTTGTAGGGGAACAGTAGGCAATAGATAATATTATGTAGTCCTGCTTGTGACATGTTGACCAGCCCCGCTCTAAAAGGTATATATGTAATACCAGGAATGTCAATGCATTTGTTCACTTAACCCTTTTATTCCTTAACAGTGGTGAGTGTATCTCTTATTTGCATAGCTGCCCACTATAGGTTTAGTGTGCTGGTTGCTGAGCGTTAAATGAGGTAGCTCCATTTGAAAGATGCCATCTGGCACTGCTCTAAAAGTATATGTGTAATGCCTGATGTGTAACTGTTTTATTAGATCTAACCTCCTTTTTCCTCAGCGGTGTGTATTTTGGGCCTTGTGACAGATCTATAGTACCCCTTGAGATTGCTCCTTTTGGGGACTAGTGGCCCATAAAATGCCTCATTCTGCCAGAAAGCACCCGAAGTCTATATCTAAGTCCAAGAAAACAGTGTATGACCACTTTACACAGTCAGTTAAAGATCCAAGAATGGAGGCCCATGGAGATTTAAGTGATCCTGACTCTCAGGACGAGGAGTCCCAGTCTAGCATGCTCTCTACTGCCTCATCACAACACTTTATCACAGAATCCACACTAAAAAAAAAAAAATGTTGGCTATGCAGACACGATCCATAACTCAGGAGATACAGCGTAGTTCTGCCGAGCTTCAGAAGGAGATTTCTGAAATTGGAGAATGGGTAGAAGCGTTGGAGCGCAAACAGGATGATATTGTTGTGGACCAATCTAACTTGCTTTCGTACTTAGAAAATCTGGCTGACCAAGTCTCACAATTGGAATTCAAGATGGCGGATGTTGAGGATAGGTCCAGACGCAACAATATAAGATTCAGGGCATTCCAGAGTCTGTTTCGCAGGGAGATCTTCATGAGTATCTACAGGCTCTGTTCCAGGAGCTGGTGGGTTCCCCAGAGGGCCGAACTAGCACAATGGAGCGAGATCATAGGGCCCTCCGTTCTAGGATGGTGGCCCGGATAAGCCGAGAGATGTCATTGTGTGTTTCCACAGCTTCCGATATGAGGACTGGGTAATGCAAGCCGCCTTTAAGAAGCCACCCCTCAGCGAAAGATTCAGAGATGTCCAGCTCCTCCCAGACCTCTCGGCCCATACTCTTCAACAACGCTAGCAGTTCCAGCCTGTCACTTCCATCCTTCATAAAACCAACAAATACCGATGGGGTTACCCCACTAGACTCATTATTACCAAGGATAACCAAACTTCTGTGGCCACCACTCTCTCTCAGGGACTTTCCCTCCTAACTTCTTGGGGTCTACTACATGATCCTCTGCCCATACAAGTGCCTCCTCATCCTAAATTGTGTGCATCCGCGCCAGAATGGTCTGCAAAAGACTAAAGAATAAAACGCCCTAAGATGCACCAGCCCTTGGTCACTAGTGGATCTCATGGGTACGCTTCTTGATTTTCCAGGTTGAGGCTTATACTCCATGGAAACCTGATTGTTTTTCTTGGACTGTTATCTTGTTCACACTTGCAAATGTTTAGATATGCACTAATTGAAATGTTCTATTACTTTGAATTGTATATTTTGAGGTTTACTGTTTGTTCGTTAAGGTTATCTTATTATATTCCTCAGAGCGGGTCTGATGTTATTGGCCCTCATTACCTCTGCTCTGTTCTCTCCCCCCCCCCCCACTTAGAAGCCCATACTAGGGCTATTTTGAGGTGGATTATTTCCACCACATTTTCAGATGCTTTACTAGTGTCTAACCTACCCTACCTATCCTTACCCGGTATCCCCTCCCTTCTACCTATCCCCGTTAAATAGCTAGCATACATTACTTTGGCTCCACTAGCACCCTCATTTTTGACTGTGCGCATACTTACCCATAATGTTAGGGGCATTAACTCCCCCACAAGCGCAGCTTGTTGACCCAATCTATGAAGCACCATAACCCAGAGATTGTTTTCCTTCAGGAAATACACTGGTTAGTGAATAAGCCCCTCAAATTCACTTCCAAATCTTACACTCATATTGAATCTGCCCCCTTTACCAAGAAGAGTTGTGATCTTACTTCATAAGTGCCTTGCTTTCGAATTAATTCAAGTCATTAGGGATCCCCAAGCAATATATGTCATTCTTATTTGTAAATTGAATCATGTAATCTATACGCTGGCCTCTGTCTATCTGCCCAATACTATATGTCTAAAGCATATCCTGCACACACTAGATCAGGTCAAACAGGGTAGAGTCCTTTTAGCCGGTGACTTCAACATGGTCTGGGACCATAGAGTTGACAGGAAAACTACTGACATAGCTAAAACACATTTGGCTGCTGAACTCTTAGCTAACAGGTTTCGTAACTTAATGTCCTGCTCAGAATACTACAACATTTGGAGAGGCATCCACCCGACAGATAGGGACTACACACACTTCTCACATCCACACAAATTGTATGCTAGAATTGATTACATATTCTCCACGGCTGACTCACTAGACCTAGTTACACAAACTAAGATCTCCCTATGTGCCTGGTCTGACCAGAACCCTGTGTTGGCCTACATCCATTCAGGAAACATCTCAATTACTAGGGCCCCATGGCGCATGCCTCACCAAATCCTTGGAGATGTCCCATTTAGAGAAGAGCTCCGTAGGGATATTACACATTTTATACAAATTAATGATAATTCACTAGTTCAGGATGACACCTTATGGGGGGCCATGAAAGTCACCATAAGGGGACTCATGATTACTAAACAAGCACACCTTAGAAAAAAGGCTGGTCTCACCCTCTCACAAACCCATATTAGTTGAAATAATTTTTATTGTCATGGATCACATCAAATACTCTTAAAACAATTAAAGTTTTCAGTACCCTGTTTATATCATTTTCATCAATTTTTCTCCCCCCTTCCCCTCTGCCTTCCCTAACTCCCTCTCCACCCCCTCCTCCCTCTTATCCCATTTCCCTAAACCCAAACTTCATAACTGTATACAAAGAAAAACCTTTAACTTTAAACTTTTCCCGTCGAGCAGTGACAATGTTGTAGATTTCTTTAGAACGCTATATCTATATTTAAGAAAGTTCCTATTCTCTCCAATTTAATTTCCCTAAAAAAGCCTTATTGGTTACTTAGTGTTGACCTGTATGTACCTACATATTTCTGTTTATTTAAAATCCAGTGTATCCACATGTTTTGGAATCTCTCAGATGTCCCTTGTATCCATGCAGCTGATTCTAGCATATTATAAACATCTTCAATTTTGATCATTACCTCACCCCATTCTGGAGCCCCCACTTTCCATTTTCTAGCTATACATATTCTGGTTGTTGTACATATAATATTAACCCATCTATTAGTAATTGAGTTCAGTGACTCCTGGGGGATATGTAGTAAGGCCTGTGAGCTTGATAATGTAAAGGAGTCGTCTAGAATCACCTTAAAAAGTTGAGAAAGCTTGTCCCATGTAGGTTGTATCTCTGGACACTCCCACCACATGTGAAAATAGGTCCCTATCCCTTTACATCCCCGATAACATAATCTACTACCCTGTGTGGTGTAATGTGAGGATTTCAGTGGTGTAAGGTACCATCTATTTGAGGATTTTATTGAGTTTTCGATAAGGTCTGCCCCTATTAAGCTTCTCCTCATTGAGGAGAAAATCTGGCTCCAATCTTCTCTATCATAGGTTATAGCTAAATCTTGTTCCCATTTGTCATAAATTACCAACTTTGCTGAACTATTTGCTTCTTGAATGGCTAAGTATAAGCGTGTAATAATTTTTTTATTTCTACCGGGTGTCATTATCATTTGTTCCAGAGCAGTTTTTGGGCAGGCTGGGATGCTGCCTAGTCTATATGTATTTATAGCATGGGAAATTTGGAGATATAAAAACCAGTGCAATGTATTTGGGTGTATTTTATCTCTTAATTGTGTAAATGTCAACAACTTCCCATTGTCTAGGAAATCAGCTATCCTATAGAGGCCTTTATTTCCCCACTTATCTATTTGTTTTTTAAATTCTTTTGGGAGTAGTGTACTTAGAGGTATTATAATAGTGTGTGGCGAGAGTAATTTCATTGTATGTGTTAGTGACCTCCACATAAGCTTAGAATCTTCTGTAATTTTTAGTTTAATTATCCTCTGGTCTTTTGGATCTGAGGGTTTCCATAATATATCTCCCGGAGTGCTTAGTCTTCCAATATCTGCTTCAATACCTGGCCATGTCATCCCCTGGCAATCTTTACATAAAAGAGCATTTTGTGCCAGTCTGGCAGCATGATAATAATCTCTAAGATTAGGGACTCCTACACCTCCCAATAGCTTGTGTTTTGTAAATTGGGATGTAGTTTGCTTTATACAATGTTTCTATGGTGTCTGTGATTTGTATTCCTAGATATTTTAGGGAATGATTAACCCATTTAAAATCAAAGTTCGCTTCTATCAACTTTTGTGTGTTGGTAATGATAGAGGGAGTGCTTCGCATTTATCCAAATTTATTTTGAAACCCGAAACATTGGAAAAATCTTCTAATAATTGGTACAAATTAGGGAGGGAAAGCATTGGTTTTGTAATTTTAAGCAAGATATCGTCTGCAAATAAAGTTAGAGTTACGAATACAAGACGCCAAAGGTTCTATGCACAACGCAAATAAAAGTGGAGATAACGGACATCCCTGACTAGTTCCATTCAATATATTGATAGGTCGAGACTGATATCCCGCTGCCCTAATTGTTGCTACTGGATTTGTGTATATATTTTTGATTGCCCCCCTAAATTTACTACCGAATCCCATATATTCGAGAACTGCCATCATATATTGCCAATCTACTCTGTCAAACGCCTTCTCCGCATCCAGAGAAAGGAGCAGAGAAGGCGTTTCTGTTCCCTTCAGATATTCTATCAGCGTCACTATGCATCTTACATTATCAGGGGCCTCCCTATCTTTAATAAACCCTACCTGATCAGGATGGATCAATGAAGGTAAGTATTGTTTAAGCCTGTTTGCTAGGATTTTGGTGAGAATCTTGAGATCTTGGTTAATTAAGGAAATTGGCCTATAATTTTGTACTATTTTGGGGGTTTTCCCTGGCTTAGGGATTACTACTATCTTGGCCTGTAAAAGTTCAGAGGGAACCGGCGTGCCTGACATGACATCTTTACAAAATTTATGTAGGTGGGAAGTCAAATTAGTTCTAAATAGCTTGTAGTAGTCTCCTGAAAATCCATTGGGACCTGCTGCCTTTCCTATTTTAAGATCTTTAATAGCTGCAGACACCTCAGTAGCAGAAATCTCTGCATCCAGTGCCTCTGTGTCCGCTTTGTCTAATTTTGGCAGATTCGCTAACATTAGTAGTTTATTTCTTAGGGTCTCTATCTGGGGGGATTGACCCACCTTCTTCCCATCATACAGAGATTCATAGTATTTGGCAAAACATTCTGTAATTTCTTGCGGATGAGATGTCATAGTACCATCTGGTTTTTGAATTTGTGCTATTGTGAAAGATTTTGTTCTCTCTCTTAGCTTATGAGCCAGGTATCCATCTGGCTTGTTTGCATATAGGAAATAGTAAGTTTTTAATTTATTAATGGACCTCACTGAATTATCAGATAAAATTTTAGCCAGTTCTTTTCTTTTATTTGTCAATGTGTCTAGTGATAGTTGGGATAGTGTATTTTGATGTGCCTTTTCCAAGAGTTCAATCTCTTGTTGCAAGGTAGCTACCGCAAACCTACTCTGTTTTATATATAAAGCTTTTTCCTTTATAAGTAACCCTCTAATATATGGCTTATGTGCAGCCCATATGGTTACTGGGTTGATTGCAGGGTCTACATTTAATTTCCAGTACTCTTGCAGACTTTTTAATATTTTAGTTTGTATACCTGGTTGCTTTAGTATTGTAGGGTCGTATGTCCAGGATCTTTGTCTTTCTACATTAATAAGACCTTTTAGTTGTATCTGTATTATGGAATGGTCTGACCATACTGAGGCGTGAATGGATGAAGAGATTAGGTTTGGTAATAGAATTTGGCTAATAAATAACATAATTTATGTAAGAACTTACCTGATAAATTCATTTCTTTCATATTAGCAAGAGTCCATGAGCTAGGGACGTATGGGATATACATTCCTACCAGGAGGGGCAAAGTTTCCCAAACCTTAAAATGCCTATAAATACACCCCTCACCACACCCACAATTCAGTTTAACGAAAAGCCAAGAAGTGGGGTGATAAAAAAGTGCGAAAGCATATAAAAATAAGGAATTGGAATAATTGTGCTTTATACAAAATCATAACCACCACAAAAAAAGGGCAGGCCTCATGGACTCTTGCTAATATGAAAGAAATGAATTTATCAGGTAAGTTCTTACATAAATTATGTTTTCTTTCATGTAATTAGCAAGAGTCCATGAGCTAGTGACGTATGGGATAATGATTACCCAAGATGTGGATCTTTCCACACAAGAGTCACTAGAGAGGGAGGGATAAAATAAAGACAGCCAATTCCTGCTGAAAATAATCCACACCCAAAATAAAGTTTAATGAAAAACATAAGCAGAAGATTCAAACTGAAACCGCTGCCTGAAGTACTTTTCTACCAAAAACTGCTTCAGAAGAAGAAAATACATCAAAATGGTAGAATTTAGTAAAAATATGCAAAGAGGACCAAGTTGCTGCTTTGCAAATCTGATCAACCGAAGCTTCATTCCTAAACGCCCAGGAAGTAGAAACTGACCTAGTAGAATGAGCTGTAATCCTCTGAGGCGGAGTTTTACCCGACTCAACATAGGCAAGATGAATTAAAGATTTCAACCAAGATACCAAAGAAATGGCAGAAGCTTTCTGGCCTTTTCCAGAACCGGAAAAGATAACAAATAGACTAGAAGTCTTTCGGAAAGACTTAGTAGCTTCAACATAATAATTCAAAGCTCTAACAACATCCAAAAAATGCAATGATTTCTCCTTAGAATTCTTAGGATTAGGACATAATGAAGGAACCACAATTTCTCTACTAATGTTGTTGGAATTCACAACTTTAGGTAAAAATTCAAAAGAAGTTCGCAACACCGCCTTATTCTGATGAAAAATAAGAAAAGGAGACTCACAAGAAAGAGCAGATAATTCAGAAACTCTTCTGGCAGAAGAGATTGCCAAAAGGAACAAAACTTTCTAAGAAAGTAATTTAATGTCCAATGAATGCATAGGTTCAAACGGAGGAGCTTGAAGAGCTCCCAGAACAAAATTCAAACTCCAAGGAGGAGAAATTGACTTAATGACAGGTTTTATACGAACCAAAGCTTGTACAAAACAATGAATATCAGGAAGAATAGCAATCTTTCTGTGAAAAAGAACAGAAAGAGCAGAGATTTGTCCTTTCAAGGAACTTACGGACAAACCCTTATCTAAACCATCCTGAAGAAACTGTAAAATTCTCGGTATTCTAAAAGAATGCCAAGAAAAAAGATGAGAAAGACACCAAGAAATATAAGTCTTCCAGACTCTATAATATATCTCTCTAGATACAGATTTACGAGCCTGTAACATAGTATAAATCACAGAGTCAGAGAAACCTCTTTGACCAAGAATCAAGCGTTCAATCTCCATACCTTTAAATTTAAGGATTTTTAAATCCTGAAGGAAAAAAGGACCTTGCGACAGAAGGTCTGGTCTTAACGGAAGAGTCCACGGTTGGCAAGAGGCCATCCGGACAAGATCCGCATACCAAAACCTGTGAGGCCATGCCGGAGCTACCAGCAAAACAAACGAGCATTCCTTCAGAATCTTGGAGAAAGAACTAGAGGCGGAAAGATATAGGCAGGATGATACTTCCAAGGAAGTGATAATGCATCTACTGCCTCCGCCTGAGGATCCCGGGATCTGGACAGATACCTGGGAAGTTTCTTGTTTAGATGAGAAGCCATCAGATCTATTTCTGGGAGTTCCCACATTTGAACAATCTGAGGAAATACCTCTGGGTGAAGAGACCATTCGCCCAGGTGCAACGTTTGGTGACTGAGATAATCCGCTTTCCAATTGTCCATACCTGGGATATGAACCGCAGAGATTAGACAAGACCTGGATTCAGCCCAAACCAAAATTCGAGATACTTCTTTCATAACCAGAGGACTGTGAGTCCCTCCTTGATGATTGATGTATGCCACAGTTGTGACATTGTCTATCTGAAAACAATGAACAACTCTCTCTTCAGAAGAGGCCAAGACTGAAAAGCTCTGAAAATCGCACAGAGTTCCAAAATATTGATCGGAAATCTCACCTCCTGAGATTCCCAAACCCCTTGTGCCGTCAGATACCCCCACACAGCTCCCCAACCTGTAAGACTTGCATCTGTTGAGATTATAGTCCAGGTCGGAAGTACAAGAAGCCCCCTGAACTAAACGATGGTGATCTGTCCACCATGTCAGAGAGTGTCGTATAACCGGTTTAAAGATATTAATTAAGATATCTTTGAGTAATCCCTGCACCATTGGTTCAGCATACAGAGCTGAAGAGGTCGCATGTGAAAACGAGCAAAGGAGATCGCATCTGATGCGGCAGTCCTAAGACCTAAAATTTCCATGCATAAGGCTACCAAAGGGAATGATTGTGACTGAAGGGTTTGACAAGCTGATATCAATGTTAAAACTTCTCTTGTCTGACAAGGACAGAGTCATAGACACTGAATCAATCTAGAAACCTAAAAAGGTTACCCTTGTCTGAGGAATCAATGAATTGAAGAAACAACACAAGTCGATTCGTATGAAATTCTTCGAAAATGAGAAGACTGAGCAAATACCAAGATATCGTCCAAATAAGGAAATACCAAAACCCTGTTCTCTGATTACAGAAAGAAGGGCACCGAGAACCTTTGAAAAAAATTCTTGGAACTGAGGCTAGGCCAAACGGTAGAGCCAAAAAACTGGTAATGCTTGTCTAAAAAGAGAATCTCAGACACTAAAAGTGATCTGGATGAATCGGAATATGCAGATACACATCCTGTAAATCTATAGTAGACATTTAATGCCCTTGCTAAACAAAAAGCAGGATAGTCCTACAGTAACCATCTTGAATGTTGGTATTCTTACATAACGATTCAATATTGATAGATCCGGAACTGATCTGAAGGAATTGACCTTCTTTGGTACAATGAAGAGATAAAATAAAACCCCAGCCCCTGTTCCAGAACTGGAACTGGCATAATTACTCCAACCAACTCTAGATCTGAAACACATTTCAGAAATGCTGAGCCTTTGCTGTGTTAACTGGGACACGGGAAAGAAAAAAATCTCTTAGCAGGAGGCCTTAACTTGAAGCCAATTCTGTACCTTTCTGAAACAATGTTCTGAAACCAGAGATTGCGAACGGAATTGATCCAAATTTCTTTGAAGAAAACGTAATCTGCCCCATACCAGCTGAGCTGGAATAAGGGCCGCACCTTCATGGGTACTTAGGAGCTGGCTATAGATTTCTATAAGGCTTTGATATATTTCAAACTGGAAATAGTTTCCAAACTGATACCGCTCCTGAGGATGAAGGATCAGGCTTTTGTTCCTTGTTGTGAGGAAAGGAACGAAAAAGATTATTAGACCTAAATTTACCTTAGATTTTTTATCCTTTGGTAAAAAAGTTCCCTTCCTTCCAGAAACAATTGAGATAATAATTGAATACCCTGGAAAGAAAGGGAAAGCAAAGTTGACTTAGAAGACATATCAGCATTCCAAGTTTAATCCATAAAGCTTTTCTAGCTAAAATAGCTAGAGACATATACCTGACATCAACTCTAATGATATCAAAAGATGGTATCACCAATAAATTTATTAGCATGTTATAGAATAATAATAATGCTATAAAATTATGATCTGTTACTTGTTGCGCTAAAGCTTCTAACCAAAAAGTTGAAGCTGCAGCAACATCCGCTAAAAATATAGCAGGTCTAAGAAGATTACCTGAACATAAGTAAGCTTTTCTTAGAAAGGATTCAATTTCCCTTAAATAAAGTACTATCTGCCGTAGGAACAGTAGTACATTTAGCAGGAGTAGAGACAGCCCCATAACCTTAGGGATTTTGTCCCAAAAAAACTCTAATCTGTCAGATGGCACAGGATATAATTGCTTAAACGTTTAGAAGGAGTAAAAGAATTACCCAAATTATTCCATTCCCTGGAAATTACTTCAGAAATAGCATCAGGGAGATTAAACACTTCTGGAATAACTACAGGAGATTTAAAAACCTTATTAAAACGTTTAGATTTAGTATCAAGAGGACCAGGATCCTCTATTTCTAATGCAATTAATACTTCTTTAAATAAAGAACGAATAAATTCCATCTTGAACAAATACAAAGATTTATCAGTATCAGAATGATGATGTTCATTTAAAAAATTCATCTGAAAAAGAGAAGTTTTAAAAGACTTTTATGTAAACTAGAAGGAGAAATAACAGACATAGCCTTCTTAATGGATTTAAAAAATAAAATCTCTTATGTTTATCAGGAACACTCTGAAAATTAGATGTTGACGGAACAGCAACAGGTAATGTAACAGTACTAAAGGAAATTTTATCTGCATTAATAAGTTTGTCATGACATGCAATACAAACAACAGCTGAAGAAACAGATACCAAAAATTATAGCAAATACACTTAGCTTGGTAGCTCCAGCACTAGACAGCGATTTTCCTGTAGTATCTTCTGACTCAGATGCAACGTGAGACATCTTGCAATATGTAAGACAAAAAAACAACATATAAAGCAAAATTGATCAAATTCCTTAAATGACAGTTTCAGGAATGGGAAAAAATGCCAAAGAACAAGCTTCTAGCAACCAGAAGCAATGAAAAATGAGACTAAAATAATGTGGAGACAAAAGCGACGCCTATATTTTTTAGCGCCAAATCAGACGCCCACATTATTTGGCGCCTAAAATGCTTTTGGCGCCAAAAATGACGCCACATCCGGAACGCCGACATTTTTGGCGCAAAATAACGTAAAAAAAAACCAGAATTTATGTTTACCTGATAAATTACTTTCTCCAACGGTGTGTCCGGTCCACGGCGTCATCCTTACTTGTGGGATATTCTCTTCCCCAACAGGAAATGGCAAAGAGCCCAGCAAAGCTGGTCACATGATCCCTCCTAGGCTCCGCCTACCCCAGTCATTCGACTGACGTTAAGGAGGAATATTTGCATAGGAGAATCCATATGATACCGTGGTGACTGTAGTTAAAGAAAATAAATTATCAGACCTGATTAAAAAACCAGGGCGGGCCGTGGACCGGACACACCGTTGGAGAAAGTAATTTATCAGGTAAACATAAATTCTGTTTTCTCCAACATAGGTGTGTCTGGTCCACGGCGTCATCCTTACTTGTGGGAACCAATACCAAAGCTTTAGGACACGGATGAAGGGAGGGAGCAAATCAGGTCACCTAAATGGAAGGCACCACGGCTTGCAAAACCTTTCTCCCAAAAATAGCCTCAGAAGAAGCAAAAGTATCAAACTTGTAAAATTTGGTAAAAGTGTGCAGTGAAGACCAAGTCGCTGCCCTACATATCTGATCAACAGAAGCCTCGTTCTTGAAGGCCCATGTGGAAGCCACAGCCCTAGTGGAATGAGCTGTGATTCTTTCAGGAGGCTGCCGTCCGGCAGTCTCATAAGCCAAACTGATGATGCTTTTAATCCAAAAAGAGAGAGAGGTAGAAGTTGCTTTTTGACCTCTCCTTTTACCAGAATAAACAACAAACAAGGAAGATGTTTGTCTAAAATCCTTTGTAGCATCTAAATAGAATTTTAGAGCGCGAACAACATCCAAATTGTGCAACAAACGTTCCTTCTTTGAAACTGGTTTCGGACACAAAGAAGGCACGACTATCTCCTGGTTAATGTTTTTGTTAGAAACAACCTTTGGAAGAAAACCAGGTTTAGTACGTAAAACCACCTTATCTGCATGGAACACCAGATAAGGAGGAGAACACTGCAGAGCAGATAATTCTGAAACTCTTCTAGCAGAAGAAATTGCAACCAAAAACAAAACTTTCCAAGATAATAACTTAATATCAACGGAATGTAAGGGTTCAAACGGAACCCCCTGAAGAACTGAAAGAACTAAGTTGAGACTCCAAGGAGGAGTCAAAGGTTTGTAAACAGGCTTGATTCTAACCAGAGCCTGAACAAAGGCTTGAACATCTGGCACAGCTGCCAGCTTTTTGTGAAGTAACACAGACAAGGCAGAAATCTGTCCCTTCAAGGAACTTGCAGATAATCCTTTCTCCAATCCTTCTTGAAGAAAGGATAGAATCTTAGGAATCTTTACCTTGTCCCAAGGGAATCCTTTAGATTCACACCAACAGATATATTTTTTCCATATTTTGTGGTAAATTTTTCTAGTTACAGGCTTTCTGGCCTGAACAAGAGTATCAATAACAGAATCTGAGAACCCTCGTTTTGATAAGATCAAGCGTTCAATCTCCAAGCAGTCAGCTGGAGTGAGACCAGATTCGGATGTTCGAACGGACCTTGAACAAGAAGGTCTCGTCTCAAAGGTAGCTTCCATGGTGGAGCCGATGACATATTCACCAGATCTGCATACCAAGTCCTGCGTGGCCACGCAGGAGCTATCAAGATCACCGACGCCCTCTCCTGATTGATCCTGGCTACCAGCCTGGGGATGAGAGGAAACGGCGGGAATACATAAGCTAGTTTGAAGGTCCAAGGTGCTACTAGTGCATCTACTAGAGTCGCCTTGGGATCCCTGGATCTGGACCCGTAGCAAGGAACCTTGAAGTTCTGACGAGAGGCCATCAGATCCATGTCTGGAATGCCCCACAGTTGAGTAATTTGGGCAAAGATTTCCGGATGGAGTTCCCACTCCCCCGGATGTAATGTCTGACGACTCAGAAAATCCGCTTCCCAATTTTCCACTCCTGGGATGTGGATTGCAGACAGGTGGCAGGAGTGAGTCTCCGCCCATTGAATGATTTTGGTCACTTCTTCCATCGCCAGGGAACTCCTTGTTCCCCCCTGATGGTTGATGTATGCAACAGTCGTCATGTTGTCTGATTGAAACCGTATGAACTTGGCCTTTGCTAGCTGAGGCCAAGCCTTGAGAGCATTGAATATCGCTCTCAGTTCCAGAATATTTATCGGTAGAAGAGATTCTTCCCGAGACCAAAGACCCTGAGCTTTCAGGGGTCCCCAGACCGCGCCCCAGCCCATCAGACTGGCGTCGGTCGTGACAATGACCCACTCTGGTCTGCGGAAGGTCATCCCTTGTGACAGGTTGTCCAGGGACAGCCACCAACGGAGTGAGTCTCTGGTCCTCTGATTTACTTGTATCTTCGGAGACAAGTCTGTATAGTCCCCATTCCACTGACTGAGCATGCACAGTTGTAATGGTCTTAGATGAATGCGCGCAAAAGGAACTATGTCCATTGCCGCTACCATCAAACCTATTACTTCCATGCACTGCGCTATGGAAGGAAGAGGAACAGAATGAAGTGTTTGACAAGAGTTTAGAAGTTTTGTTTTTCTGGCCTCTGTCAGAAAAATCCTCATTTCTAAGGAGTCTATTATTGTTCCCAAGAAGGGAACCCTTGTCGACGGAGATAGAGAACTCTTTTCCACGTTCACTTTCCATCCGTGAGATCTGAGAAAGGCCAGGACTATGTCCGTGTGAGCCTTTGCTTGAGGAAGGGACGACGCTTGAATCAGAATGTCGTCCAAGTAAGGGACTACTGCAATGCCCCTTGGTCTTAGTACCGCTAGAAGGGACCCTAGGACCTTTGTGAAAATCCTTGGAGCAGTGGCTAATCCGAAAGGAAGCGCCACGAACTGGTAATGCTTGTCCAGGAATGCGAACCTTAGGAACCGATGATGATCCTTGTGGATAGGAATATGTAGATACGCATCCTTTAAATCCACAGTGGTCATGAATTGACCTTCCTGGATGGAAGGAAGAATTGTTCGAATGGTTTCCATTTTGAACGATGGAACCTTGAGAAACTTGTTTAAGATCTTGAGATCTAAGATTGGTCTGAACGTTCCCTCTTTTTTGGGAACTATGAACAGATTGGAGTAGAACCCCATCCCTTGTTCTCCTAATGGAACAGGATGAATCACTCCCATTTTTAACAGGTCTTCTACACAATGTAAGAATGCCTGTCTCTTTATGTGGTCTGAAGACAATTGAGACCTGTGGAACCTCCCCCTTGGGGGAAGCCCCTTGAATTCCAGAAGATAACCTTGGGAGACTATTTCTAGTGCCCAAGGATCCAGAACATCTCTTGCCCAAGCCTGAGTGAAGAGAGAGAGTCTGCCCCCCACCAGATCCGGTCCCGGATCGGGGGCCAACATTTCATGCTGTCTTGGTAGCAGTGGCAGGTTTCTTGGCCTGCTTTCCCTTGTTCCAGCCTTGCATTGGTCTCCAGGCTGGCTTGGCTTGAGAAGTATTACCCTCTTGCTTAGAGGACGTAGCACTTGGGGCTGGTCCGTTTCTACGAAAGGGACGAAAATTAGGTTTATTTTTGGCCTTGAAAGACCTATCCTGAGGAAGGGCGTGGCCCTTACCCCCAGTGATATCAGAGATAATCTCTTTCAAGTCAGGGCCAAGCAGCGTTTTCCCCTTGAAAGGAATGTTAAGTAGTTTGTTCTTGGAAGACGCATCCGCTGACCAAGATTTCAACCAAAGCGCTCTGCGCGCCACAATAGCAAACCCAGAATTTTTCGCCGCTAACCTAGCCAATTGCAAAGTGGCGTCTAGGGTGAAAGAATTAGCCAATTTGAGAGCACGGATTCTGTCCATAATCTCCTCATAAGGAGGAGAATCACTATCGATCGCCTTTACTAGCTCATCGAACCAGAAACACGCGGCTGTAGTGACAGGGACAATGCATGAAATTGGTTGTAGAAGGTAACCTTGCTTAACAAACATCTTTTTAAGCAAACCTTCTAATTTTTTATCCATAGGATCTTTGAAAGCACAACTATCTTCTATGGGTATAGTGGTGCGTTTGTTTAAAGTAGAAACCGCTCCCTCGACCTTGGGGACTGTCTGCCATAAGTCCTTTCTGGGGTCGACCATAGGAAACAATTTTTTAAATATGGGGGGAGGGACGAAAGGTATACCGGGCCTTTCCCATTTTTTATTTACAATGTCCGCCACCCGCTTGGGTATAGGAAAAGCTTCTGGGAGCCCCGGGACCTCTAGGAACTTGTCCATTTTACATAGTTTCTCTGGGATGATCAAATTCTCACAATCATCCAGAGTGGATAATACCTCCTTAAGCAGAGCGCGGAGATGTTCCAACTTAAATTTAAATGTAATCACATCGGGTTCAGCTTGTTGAGAAATTTTCCCTGAATCTGAAATTTCTCCCTCAGACAAAACCTCCCTGGCCCCCTCAGACTGGTGTAGGGGCATTTCAGAACAATTATCATCAGCGTCCTCATGCTCTTCAGTATCTAAAACAGAGCAGTCGCGCTTACGCTGATAAGTGGGCATTTTGGCTAAAATGTTTTTGATAGAATTATCCATTACAGCCGTTAATTGTTGCATAGTAAGGAGTATTGGCGCGCTAGATGTACTAGGGGCCTCCTGAGTGGGCAAGACTGGTGTAGACGAAGGAGGGAATGATGCAGTACCATGCTTACTCCCCTCACTTGAGGAATCATCTTGGGCATCATTTTCAGTGTGACATAAATCACATCTATGTAAATGAGAAGGAACCTTGGCTTCCCCACATTCAGAACACAGTCTATCTGGTAGTTCAGACATGTTAAACAGGCATAAACTTGATAACAAAATACAAAAAACGTTTTAAAATAAAACCGTTACTGTCACTTTAAATTTTAAACTGAACACATTTTATTACTGCAATTGCGAAAAAGTATGAAGGAATTGTTCAAAATTCACCAAAATTTCACCACAGTGTCTTAAAGCCTTAAAAGTATTGCACACCAAATTTGGAAGCTTTAACCCTTAAAATAACGGAACCGGAGCCGTTTTTATCTTTAACCCCTTTACAGTCCCTGGTATCTGCTTTGCTGAGACCCAACCAAGCCCAAAGGGGAATACGATACCAAATGACGCCTTCAGAAAGTCTTTTCTATGTATCAGAGCTCCTCACACATGCGACTGCATGTCATGCTTCTCAAAAACAAGTGCGCAATACCGGCGCGAAAATGAGGCTCTGCCTATGATTAGGGAAAGCCCCTAGAGAATAAGGTGTCTAAAACAGTGCCTGCCGATATTATTTTACAAAAATACCCAGATTAAATGATTCCTCAAGGCTAAATATGTGTATATATGAATCGATTTAGCCCAGAAAATGTCTACAGTCTTAATAAGCCCTTGTGAAGCCCTTATTTACTGTCTGAATAAAAATGGCTTACCGGATCCCATAGGGAAAATGACAGCTTCCAGCATTACATCGTCTTGTTAGAATGTGTCATACCTCAAGCAGCAAAAGACTGCTCACTGTTCCCCCAACTGAAGTTAATTCCTCTCAACAGTCCTGTGTGGAACAGCCATGGATTTTAGTAACGGTTGCTAAAATCATTTTCCTCTTACAAACAGAAATCTTCATCTCTTTTCTGTTTCAGAGTAAATAGTACATACCAGCACTATTTTAAAATAACAAACTCTTGATTGAATAATAAAAACTACAGTTAAACACTAAAAAACTCTAAGCCATCTCCGTGGAGATGTTGCCTGTACAACGGCAAAGAGAATGACTGGGGTAGGCGGAGCCTAGGAGGGATCATGTGACCAGCTTTGCTGGGCTCTTTGCCATTTCCTGTTGGGGAAGAGAATATCCCACAAGTAAGGATGACGCCGTGGACCGGACACACCTATGTTGGAGAAATGACGCAACTTCCGGCGACACGTATGACGCCGGAAACGGAAAAGAGTTTTTGCGCCAAAAAAATCCGTGCCAAAAATGACGCAATAAAATGAAGCATTTTCAGCCCCCGCGAGCCTAACAGCCCACAGGGAAAAAAGTGTCAAATTTTTGAAGGTAAGAAAAAAATGATTAATTCAAATGCATTATCCCAAATATGAAACTGACTGTCTGAAAAATAAGGAAAGTTGAACATTCTGAGTCAAGGCAAATAAATGTTTGAATACATATATTTAGAACTTTATAAACAAAGTGCCCAACCATAGCTTAGAGTGTCACAGAAAATAAGATTTACTTACCCCAGGACACTCATCTACATGTTTGTAGAAAGCCAAACCAGTACTGAAACGAGAATCAGCAGAGGTAATGGTATATATAAGAGTATATCGTCGATCTGAAAAGGGAGGTAAGAGATGAATCTCTACGACCGATAACAGAGAACCTATGAAATAGACCCCGTAGAAGGAGATCACTGCATTCAAATAGGCAATACTCTCCTCACATCCCTCTGACATTCACTGCACGCTGAGAGGAAAACCGGGCTCCAACTTGCTGCGGAGCGCATATCAACGTAGAATCTAGCACAAACTTACTTCACCACCTACATCGGAGGCAAAGTTTGTAAAACTGAATTGTGGGTGTGGTGAGGGGTGTATTTATAGGCATTTTAAGGTTTGGGAAACTTTGCCCCTCCTGGTAGGAATGTATATCCCATACGTCACTAGCTCATGGACTCTTGCTAATTACATGAAAGAAATATAGTCGAGTTTGGTATATGTTTTATGTGCAGGTGAGTAGTATGTGTGGTCATTTGTTTGTCCATATAATGTCGTCCAAGTGTCATATATATTATGATTCTCTAAAGATCCCCTAATGGATTTGGTAATAGAGTTAAGTCTTAATTGTTTATTTCTAAGTTTAGATGTATTAGTATCCCTTAAAATCTTTAAGTTTACATTAAAATCCCCAGCCAATATTATCAAGGTTTGAGAACATTGGGTCAGTAAATGCGAAAGATTATTAAAAAATTTGTGTTGTTGCTCATTAGGTGCATATATGTTGCAGAGTGTGACTTGTTTGTCTTGCACAGTCCCCCTCACTATGAGATATCTGCCTTCCTTATCCCTTATCACCTCTTCTTTTATAAATTGAATGGAATTATGAATAAGTATTGATACTCCTCTTTTCTTTTTATCGGTTGTGGAGAGAAAGTGTTGCGTGTATTGTTTGTCCCAATATTTAGGGATTTGATGGTGTGTAAAATGTGTCTCCTGTAGGAAAATGATTTTAGCCTTCATATTGTTATATTGGGTAAGTGCAGTTTTCCTTTTAATATTGGTATTCAAACCTCTTACATTATGGGAGATTATTTTCCATCTAGAATCCATAATTGTGCATTTTCCCTCTCCCCTTCTCATACCTGAACATCAATGCCTCCATTTTCTGACTAACAACTGCTCTCTTAGTGTCTATCCTGTTATGGAGAAACTTTCCTGACCACTGCTCGACGGTACTTGAAACAAAAAAACAACAAAAACATAAAAAACATAGCTCAACATTAAACAACAACAAACTATTAAACAATCTGTAATCCTTCAAGTTATTCTTGTTTGTCTGCAACATCAAATCTATCTAAGTGGGTGTGCAGCTAAATATTACATAGTGTATCTTATATAATAATGAATTGAAAAAGTGGATCTTTTATTCCTAGAGGGAGCATATACTAATAACTAATGGCATGGATAGTGCCATTTAGTCATATCTTATCAATCTTCAGTTCTTTATAATTTACTTAATGTTCTTTTTACTGACATAAATAAATATACTTTATACTCGTGCCATTATTTACTACTAGGAGATTGATATTCAAGTCTTTTACCACAACATGAGCCGTGACAACAACACGGAGTAAGGCAAAGAAAGATTATACTTGTTAAAGAACATCAGTCAGTTCTCTCAGTCTCTTTAATCCTTCAGGGCCTTTGTTTCCTTTTAGAGACCTTTGTCCAACGTTCACTTTGAGCTGTTCCTCTTAATGGCTGTGTGGGTCTTTTGGTATTGTGTTGAGAGTTATCTGGAATCTCTGGACAATCCAGCTTAAGCAGTTGGCAGAGACCTGGTATGTCTTGTTTCTCTTTGATAGTGATTGTTCTGCCCTCATGGTGTATGTGAAGTGCGAAAGGGAATCCCCATCTGTATAATATCTGATTTTTTCGCAGTAGTTGTGTCAGCGGACGGAGAGCAGAACGCTTCTGCAGTGTTTTGATACAAAGGTCCTGGTAAAATTGTATGACTGAGCCCTGAAATTTAAAGGTTGGATTTTTTCTAGCTGCAGTCATGATTTCTTCTTTTTCTTGGAAGCGTAATAGTTTAATTATGATGTCCCTTGGTGGTTCTGTGTACTTTGGTTTTGCTTTTAGAGCTCTATGTGCCCTTTCCATTTGGAATTTTCCATCCTCAGCAGAGCTTGTGATAGCCTGGAATAGTTGTAGAAGATAATTGCTTAATTCTGTTGTAACTATAGTTTCAGGGATACCCTTTAGACGTATATTACACCTCCTGCTCCTATTTTCCAGGTCTTCCAGTTTGTCATTAATGTCTGCCAATTCCTGTTGTTGATCAGCCATTTGCAGAGTTATGGTTGTAATGTCTTCTTCCAGTGTTTCTTCTTTTTCTTCCAAGGATTCTAACCTGGATCCCAGTTCCGAGATATCCTGTTTGATTTCAGTGAGACTGTTTGTAACAGTGTTCTGGAGGGTGTCCAGCTTTTCCCACATTTTGTCAAATATTGTGGATATGTCTTGTTTGGAGACAAGGTTCCTTATGTCACTTCTGGTAATGGGTATATTATTACCCTCTGGGGGTGTTGGTTCTATAACTTCTTCCATTTCTTCCCCAGTTACAACAATTTCTTTATCATGAGCCTTTTCTCCTTTCTGAGGTTTAAAAAATATATTGGCTGCTGGAGGTTTATTTGTAGCATTTAGTTTACTTTGTCTTCTGACAGACATGATATAGCTCATATAATAAAATGGAGGAACACTTGAAATGATCTAGCTGTTGAACAAAGGATAGCAAGACCTCTGTTTATGTCCTGAAGTGGGAGAAAGTCTGCTGCAGCACTAGCGTTTTAATAGCACTTTGGAGTCACATGCAAAGCCGGAGTGGTTTACAGGAGAAAAATAAATTGCAGGGAGTGATTGATATAGGGTGAATGTTCTGTGTCAATGTTATTTTCCTTCCATCCAAAGTTTCTGAGTAGTTTTGGTGATATGCTGTGTACTATAGATAGGTACAATCTGTGTTATATCACCATACAATGCTAATTCTTTTTATGTGTTATTTTGTGATCCAGCTTTCACATTTCCTCTGCAGCCCGATTCATTAACATCATGTAGGGTTAAAAGTCTTTATTAAATAGTAGGCATGTTGCTGCTCAAGTATCTCTTGCTGCTTATAATCACTTTATTAACATGTTGCCTCCCACATGGCTGATTCCCTGCTATGGCGTCTTAAAATTGTCTTTCTTCCTCAATCACCCTGTAGATTAATTGCTTGCCATATACCCCTCTGAACTCCTTACCCTTTGATGTGGCAGCTTCCTTGCAGTTTTATTCTCTGTTTTCTCTCCAGCTTATCTGATTTTTAGGAGACCGGCATTTTGGTTCTTTTTAATCCTCAGCTTGCAAGACGTCAAAGACTGCATGTCAGCTTTTACACTGAGCAAACTGAGTGGTCATAAAACACAGAGGATTGATGTATAAACACTCCGGTGGTGTTTTAGTGACCCTCTGGGAGCTTATGATAAACTTTTCTCCACTTTTCTTATTCACTGCACCCGGAGCTCACATATCACACGTCCTCCATTATGCCTGCCTTCCACAAACCCATATTAAAGGGACACTGAACCCAAATTTTTCTTTTGTGATTCAGATAGAGCATGAAATTTTAAGCAACTTTCTAATTTACTCCTATTATCAAATTTTCTTTATTCTCTTGGTATCTTTATTTGAAATGCAAGAATGTAAGTTTAGATGCTGGTCCATTTTTGGTGAACAACCTGGGTTGTCCTTGCTGATTGGTGGATAAATTCATCCACCAATAAAAAAGTGCTGTCCAGAGTTCAGAACGAATAAAAAAAGTTCTGTCCAGAGGTCTGAACCAAAAAAAAAAAGCTGAGATTCCTTCTTTTTCAAATAAAGATAGCAAGAGAACTACGTAAAATTGATGATAGGAGTAAATTAGAAAGTTGCTTAAAATTGCATGCTCTGATTCACGAAAGAAAACATTTGGGTTCAGTGTCCCTTTAAGCTCCGAAATCTAGAAACACAAAAACATAATTTATGTAAGAACTTACCTGATAAATTCATTTCTTTCATATTAGCAAGAGTCCATGAGCTAGTGACGTATAGGGATATACATTCCTACCAGGAGGGGCAAAGTTTCCCAAACCTCAAAATGCCTATAAATACACCCCTCACCACACCCACAAATCAGTTTAACGCATAGCCAAGAAGTGGGGTGATAAGAAAAAAGTGTGAAAGCATAAAAAATAAGGAATTGGAATAATTGTGCTTTATACAAAAAAATTAAAACCACCACAAAAAGGGTGGGCCTCATGGACTCTTGCTAATATGAAAGAAATGAATTTATCAGGTAAGTTCTTACATAAATTATGTTTTCTTTCATGTAATTAGCAAGAATCCATGAGCTAGTGACGTATGGGATAATGACTACCCAAGATGTGGATCTTCCACGCAAGAGTCACTAGAGAGGGAGGGATAAAATAAAGACAGCCAATTCCGCTGAAAATAATCCACACCCAAAATAAAGTTTAAATCTTATCATGAAAAAAACTGAAATTATAAGCAGAAGAATCAAACTGAAACAGCTGCCTGAAGTACTTTTCTACCAAAAACTGCTTCAGAAGAAGTAAACACATCAAAATGGTAGAATTTAGTAAAAGTATGCAAAGACGACCAAGTTGCTGCTTTGCAAATCTAATCAACCGAAGCTTCATTCCTAAACGCCCAGGAAGTAGAAACCGACCTAGTAGAATGAGCTGTAATCCTTTGAGGCGGAGTTTTACCCGACTCGACATAAGCATGATGAATTAAAGATTTTAACCAAGATGTCAAAGGCCTTCTGACCTTTCCTAGAACCAGAAAAGATAACAAATAGACTAGAAAGTCTTTCGGAATTTCTTAGTAGCTTCAACATAATATTTCAAAGCTCTAACTACATCCAAAGAATGCAATGATCTCTCCTTAGAATTCTTAGGATTAGGACACAATGAAGGAACCACAATTTCTCTACTAATGTTGTTAGAATTCACAACCTTAGGTAAAAATTTAAAAGAAGTTCGCAACACCGCCTTATCCTGATGAAAAATCAGAAAAGGAGACTCACAAGAAAGAGCAGATAATTCAGAAACTCTTCTGGCAGAAGAGATGGCCAAAAGAAACAAAACTTTCCAAGAAAGATATTTAATGTCCAAAGAATGCATAGGTTCAAACGGAGGAGCTTGAAGAGCCCCCAGAACCAAATTCAAACTCCAAGGAGGAGAAATTGACTTAACAGGTTTTATACGAACCAAAGCTTGTACAAAACAATGAATATCAGGAAGATTAGCAATCCTTCTGTGAAAAAGAACAGAAAGAGCAGAGATTTGTCCTTTCAAGGAACTTGCAGACAAACCTTTATCCAAACCATCCTGAAGAAACTGTAAAATTCTCGGAATTCTAAAAGAATGCCAGGAAAAATGATGAGAAAGACACCAAGAAATGTAAGTCTTCCAGACTCTATAATATATCTTTCTAGATACAAATTTATGAGCCTGTAACATAGTATTAATCACAGAGTCAGAGAAACCTCTTTGACTAAGAATCAAGCGTTCAATCTCCATACCTTTAAATTTAAGGATTTGAGATCCTGATGGAAAAAAGGACCTTGCGACAGAAGGTCTGGTCTTAACGGAAGAGTCCACGGTTGGCAAGAGGCCATCCGGAAAAGATCCGTATACCAAAACCTGTGAGGCCATGCTGGAGCCATCAGCAGAACAAACTAGCATTCCTTCAGAATCTTGGAGATTACTCTTGGAAGAAGAACTAGAGGCGGAAAGAGATAGGGAGGATGATACTTCCAAGGAAGTGACAATGCATCCACTGCTTCCGCCTGAGGATCCCTGGATCTGGACAGATACCTGGGAAGTTTCTTGTTTAGATGAGAAGCCATCAGATCTATTTCTGGAAGTCCCCACATTTGAACAATCTGAAGAAATACCTCTGGGTGAAGAGACCATTCGCCCGGATGTAACGTTTGGCGACTCAGATAATCCGCTTCCCAATTGTCTATACCTGGGATATGAACCGCAGAAACTAGACAGGAGCTGGATTCCGCCCATACCAGTATTCGAGATACTTCTTTCATAGCCAGAGGACTGTGAGTCCCTCCTTGATGATTGATGTATGCCACAGTTGTGACATTGTCTGTCTGAAAACAAATGAACGATTCTCTCTTTAGAAGAGGCCATGACTGAAGAGCTCTGAAAATTGCACGGAGTTCCAAAATATTGATTGGTAATCTCACCTCCTGAGATTCCCAAACCCCTTGTGCTGTCAGAGACCCCCAAACAGCTCCCCAACCTGTCAGACTTGCATCTGTTGAAATTACAGTCCAGGTCGCAAGAACAAAAGAAGCCCCCTGAACTAAATGATGGTGATCTGTCCACCACGTCAGAGAGTGTCGTACAATCGGTTTTAAAGATATTAATTGAGATATCTTTGTGTAATCCCTGCACCACTGGTGCAGCATACAGAGCTGAAGAGGTCGCATGTGAAAACGAGCAAAGGGGATTGCGTCCGATGCAGCAGTCATAAGACCTAGAATTTCCATGCATAAGGCTACCGAAGGGAATGATTGTGATTGAAGGTTTCGACAAGCTGAGATCAATTTTAGACGTCTCTTGTCTGTCAGAGACAGAGTCATGGACACTGAATCTATCTGGAAACCTAAAAAGGTTACCCTTGTCTGAGCAATCAATGAACTTTTAGGTAAATTGATCCTCCAACCATGATTTTGAAGAAACAACACAAGTCGATTCGTATGAGATTCTGCTAAATGTGAAGACTGAGCAAGTACCAAGATATCGTCCAAATAAGGAAATACCACAATACCCTGTTCGCTGATTACAGACAGAAGGGCACCGAGAACCTTTGTAAAAATTCTTGGAGCTGTTGCTAGGCCAAACGGCAGAGCCACAAACTGGTAATGTTTGTCTAGGAAAGAGAATCTCAGAAACTGATAGTGATCTGGATGAATCGGAATATGCAGATATGCATCCTGTAAATCTATTTGAACAAAAGGCAGGATAGTCCTTATAGTTACCATTTTGAATGTTGGTATCCTTACATAACGATTCAATATTTTTAGATCCAGAACTGGTCTGAAGGAATTCTCCTTCTTTGGTACAATGAAGAGATTTGAATAAAACCCCAGCCCCTGTTCCAGAACTGGAACTGGCATAATTACTCCAGCCAACTCTAGATCTGAAACACATTTCAGAAATGCTTGAGCTTTTGCTGGATTTACTGGGACACGGGAAAGAAAAAATCTCTTTGCAGGAGGCCTTATCTTGAAGCCAATTCTGTACCCTTCTGAAACAATGTTCTGAATCCAAAGATTGTGAAATGAATTGATCCAAATTTCTTTGAAAAAACGTAATCTGCCCCCTACCAGCTGGGCTGGAATGAGGGCCGCACCTTCATGTGGACTTTGGAGCTGGCTTTGGTTTTCTAAAAGGCTTGGATTTATTCCAGACTGGAGATGGTTTCCAAACTGATACCGCTCCTGTGGGTGAAGGATCAGGCTTTTGTTCCTTATTGTGACGAAAGGAACGAAAACGATTATTAGACCTAAATTTACCTTTAGATTTTTTATCCTGTGGTAAAAAAAGTTCCTTTCCCTCCAGTAACAGTTGAGATAATAGAATCCAACTGAGAACCAAATAATTTATTACCCTGGAAAGAAAGGGAAAGCAAAGTTGACTTAGAAGACATATCAGCATTCCAAGTTTTAAGCCATAAAGCTCTTCTAGCTAAAATAGCTAGAGACATATACCTGACATCAACTCTAATGATATCAAAGATGGCATCACAAATAAAGTTATTAGCATGTTGAAGAAGATTAACAATGCTATGAGAATTATGATCTGTTACTTGTTGCGCTAAAGCTTCTAACCAAAAAGTTGAAGCTGCAGCAACATCCGCTAAAGATATAGCAGGTCTAAGAAGATTACCTGAAAATAAGTAAGCTTTTCTTAGAAAGGATTCAATCTTCCTATCTAAAGGATTCTTAAAGGAAGTACTATCTGCCGTAGGAATAGTAGTACGTTTAGCAAGAGTAGAGATAGCCCCATCAACTTTAGGGATTTTGTCCCCAAACTCTAATCTGTCAGATGGCACAGGATATAATTGCTTAAAACGTTTAGAAGGAGTAAATGAATTACCCAAATTATTCCATTCCCTGGAGATTACTTCAGAAATAGCATCAGGGACAGGAAAAACTTCTGGAATAACTACAGGAGATTTAAAAACCTTATTTAAACGCTTAGATTTAGTATCAAGAGGACCAGAATCCTCTATTTCTAATGCAATTAAAACTTCTTTAAGTAAAGCACGAATAAATTCCATTTTGAATAAATATGAAGATTTATCAGCATCAACCTCTGAGACAGAATCCTCTGAACCAGAGGAACCATTATCAGAATCAGAATGATGATGTTCATTTAAAAATTCATCTGAAAAATTAGAAGTTTTAAAAGACCTTTTACATTTACTAGAAGGAGGAATAACAGACATAGCCTTCTTAATGGATTTAGAAACAAAATCTCTTATGTTATCAGGAACACTCTGAGTATTAGATGTTGACGGAACAGCAACAGGTAACGTAACATTACTAAAGGAAATATTATCTGCATTAACAAGTTTGTCATGACATTCATTACAAACAGCTGGAGGAACAGATACCACAAGTTTACAGCAAATACACTTAACTTTGGTAGATCCAGCATCAGGCAGCGATTTTCCAGAAGTATCTTCTGATTCAGGGTCAATCTGAGACATCTTGCAATATGTAATAGAAAAAAACAACATATAAAGCAAAATTGATCAAATTCCTTAAATGACAGTTTCAGGAATGGGAAAAAATGCCAGTGAACAAGCTTCTAGCAACCAGAAGCAAATAAATAATGAGACTTAAATAATGTGGAGACAATAATGACGCCTAAATGCTTTTAGCGCCAAAAATGACGCCACATCCGGTAACGCCGACACTTTTGGCGCAAAAACCTTCAAAAACGACGCAACTTCCAGTGACAAGTATGACGCCGGAAATAACAAAGAAAATTTTTTTGCGCCAAAAAAAGTCAGCGCCAAGAATGACGCAATAAAATGAAGGATTTTCAGCCCCCGCGAGCCTAACAGCCCACAGGGAAAAAAGTCAAATTTTAAGGTAAGAAAAAATTGATTATTCAAATGCATTATCCCAAATAATGAATCTGACTGTCTGAAATAAGGAATATTGAACATCCTGAATCAAGGCAAATAAATGTTTAAACACAAATATTTAGAACTTTAGATAAAAGTGCCCAACCATAGCTTAGAATGTCACAAAAATAAGACTTACTTACCCCAGGACACTCATCTACATGTAGTAGAAAGCCAAACCAGTACTGAAACGAGAATCAGTAGAGGTTATGGTATATATAAGAGTATATCGTCGATCTGAAAAGGGAGGTAAGAGATGAATCTCTACGACCGATAACAGAGAGCCTATGAAATAGACCCCGTAGAAGGAGATCATTGAATTCAAATAGGCAATACTCTCTTCACATCCCTCTGACATTCACTGCACGCTGAGAGGAAAACCGGGCTCCAACCTGCTGCGGAGCGCATATCAACGTAGAATCTAGCACAAACTTACTTCACCACCTCCACGGGAGGCAAAGTTTGTAAAACTGATTTGTGGGTGTGGTGAGGGGTGTATTTATAGGCATTTTGAGGTTTGGGAAACTTTGCCAATCCTGGTAGGAATGTATATCCCCATACGTCACTAGCTCATGGACTCTTGCTAATTACATGAAAGAAACACACGTTTTATTATAAAAGGTAGGGAGATTCTTAACTGGCAGGTATGGAAACCACTGTTATAAGTACCTTAATTCCATGTTTTGATTACACAAAAACAGCAGCAAAAGCTCTCTAATTGTAGCTAGCTTATGTATTTATCATTTTTATATAAAAAAATATGATAAAATCCTTATGATTTCCTTTCAGCGGTTCTGTTCCTAGCTATCCGTATGCAAAATAAAACCAAGCTATTGACATCTTTTGAAATCATACTGGCACCTAACAAGACTGGAGATGATGATGATTTTAAGTCTACTTAAGGGGGAATGGGGACATATTGGACAATCCTTAGGGGTTAAAGTGGAGTGTCAAGTTTAAGTATTTGCTGGCTACTTTATGAAATTACTAATTTTTAATTAATTCATTTTAAGTTAAAATATTTACCATTTAGAGATGGTAAACATTGTGCCTTTCCTCTGCCTGCATCTAATACTTTCTTTAGCAGAGTGATGACGAATCCGGCTTCATCTAATCGCTGTGTGGCCCATTTGGCATCCAGCTTGTGGGGCACGCAATGACTGGATGAAGATGGATATGTCATCACTCAGCTAAAGAAAGTAGGAGATGTGGGTGGAGAAACGGTACAATGCTTAACATCTCTAAATAGTAAATATTTTAGAAATGCAGGAATCTTAAAAGGGACAGTAAAGTCATAATTAGACAATGATTTAGACAGAGCATACAATTTTAAACAACTTTCCAATTACGTCTATTTAATTTGCTTCCTTCTCTTGCTATCCTTTGCTGAAAGGTTTCTCTAGGTAAGCTAAGGAGCAGCAAAGAACCTAGGTTCTATATACACACATACACACAGATTATCATTGGTTTACCTATGTGTTCAGTTAGAAACCAGTAGTGCATCGCTGCTCTTTCAACAAATGATACAAACAGAATGAAACACATCTGAAGTTTCAATAATAGAAGTAAACTAGAAAATTGTTTAAAATTGTATGTTCTACCTAAATTATGAAAGAACAATTTTGGGTTTCATGACATCTTTAAAAAAAAAAAAAAAAAAAAATCACTTAAAGTGCCCCTGTTTTTTTTATAGTCATTTTATATAGTAGCCAGAATCAGTTTAAGAAACCCTGATATAAGGGCTTCAGTTGCCAGTGGGATGTCTCACATTGCTTAGCAATGCATTAAAACCCTCTCTTGCAAGCATGGTGTTAACAGATAAACAGAAGAGTAAACCTCACACGCATAAAAACATAACATGTTGCCTCACTAGAGAATCATTTAAAAAAAAAACTAGTACTATTTAATCGTCCTCTGTGAGATGCAACAAAGACAACCTGTAAATTGTTTATTAAAATATTTGCATTCCCTTTTCCCTATTCTTTTACACATCTCATCACAATATCCCGTGACTTTGCCAGATGAGTTATTTTGTTCCATACAGATTAACCAAGCACCACATAGAGCTGGAATACAATTATTTTGAATAGAATTTGATAGAGTGCGCACATTTGTCAGAGGGAGGTCCTAACATTTGCCAACATTGGTAACAAGTTTCCTGTACTTCAAGTTACTTGTTTTATATACGAAGACACAAACAGTAAAAGGTTTAAAACACGCACTTTTACATTAGCGTATTCAATGACTCCCAAAAAGACGGTAGAGAAGCATAATACAGTGAAATACTCTGTACCAAGGGATTATCAAAGCAAGGTAATTGTACCCATGGAGCCACTCATGGGCAAAATATAAAGAGAAAGTTAGATTGATGTTGTTACATTGCTTGATGCCATTTTAAAAACACCTATAACCACAGATGAAAAATAGATACAATGTGACTCTCTGGCAAATCCTATTTTTTTTTTTTCTTTTTTTTTTTAAATTTCCTTTATTGATGAAACAAAAATTATTACATAACAATCGATAGTATAACAATACAATCAAGAAAAAGAAAAGAAATAGAAAGAAAGTAACAAGACAATTCTCAAAATAGTAAGTACATGAATGTGTCAGATGTCATCATTATTGATACAATTTGTATTTGTGCTTAATGCAATAAAACATTTGCTTACGTATTTGCCATATAGTCCTCCCATAAAAAACTTCAAATTACAGTAGAACTCCATTTGTTGGGTCTGAGTATAATGATATCTTTCTAGGGTCAGTAATTGTGAGACATGATCCCTCCACTCATCGACCGTGGATACTCTCTGACTTTTCCAGTCGTGGTAATAGCTGTTTAGCTCCATTTGTCATTATATGCAATAATTTTAATCTAAGCTTACATTTCAGTTTGGGATGATAGTTAAAAAGCAGTAATAGAGGATCGAGGAGAATCCTGTGTGATAAACATTTCTCTATCTCCTCTTTGATTGCCGACCAGTACTGTCGGATATATATACAATCCCACCATATATGAGTCATTGATCCCACCTCGCCACAGCCTCGCCAGCAAGAATTATTTATGTTGGTGTATATCTTTGAGAGTCTAAGTGGTGTGAGGTACCATCTATATAAAAGTTTTAGGTTAGTTTCCGTTATGCTTATTGAGGAAGATGATTTTCCCATATTAACAAAAATTATATCCCATTCTTTCTGTGAGACTTCTATTTGCAGTTCAGCCTCCCATTTCCTACAGTATGCGGGTAAGGATCTAGAGTGGTGACCCAATAACAATTTATACAGTAGTGACAGACCTCCTCTAGTGGGGACTTGTGAGTAACATACAGTTTCAAATAGTGTGAGGGATCTTAATAGGTTGGGTTTCTGTGTGTTATGGGTGATATAATGTAATAGCTGTTGACGTGTGTACCAATCATTTGCAAGTATTGGTGCCAATTCCTCTATCTCTTCTTCAGATTTCAATTTGCCCTCGCTTGTGAGTGTGTGCACAGGGATCAATGTATTAATATTGAGCAGTGCTATAGTAGCAGGTTGCCTTCTTAACGGAATCTCTGGGTTATGGAGGATCGGTGTTAGTGGGGAGGGGTTTGAAGAAATGTCCATAGACTTATTAGAAATATAGTCCCACATCTTGAATGTTTCCTGTATAATTCTGGGAGGTGTTTTGCTCATGCTTCTATGTATTTTGTTGATCCAACACATACCTCCCACATTAGGGCAATTAATTAGTTGTTGTTCCAGTCTAACCCATTCTTTACTCTCTCCATGCTTACACCAATCAATAACTCGGTTGAGAATAGCCACTTGTCTATAATACGCCAAATTGGGTACTCCCAGTCCTCCATTCTTCCTATTTCTATACATAATTTTTTTGGCTACCCGTGGCCTTTTGTTTTGCCATATATATGAATTAACCCTATTTTGTAGTGTGGTCAGATAGGACTGAGGTATTGGGATAGGTACAGTTTGAAATTTGTATAAGATCTTAGGTAGGCCTGTCCTCTTGAATGCCTCCATTTTTCCCACCCAGGACAAATTTTTGTGTTCCCAGTTGCTTAATTCTCGCTGTATTTCATCTAAGAGGGTTTGGTAGTTCTGTTTGAATAGAATTTCCTGATTATGTGATATTTGGACCCCTAGATATTTGATAGAGGAATTTTGTATATTAAAATGATATTTATTCGCAATCTCCTGTAGTTCTGGCTTAGTGATATGGATCCCTAGCATCTCTGATTTAGTGGGGTTAATTTTGAAACCGGAGAGTGCACCATATATATCTAATTCTACTTTTAGCGCCTCTAAGGATTGTTGGGGTTGTGAGCGTCAGTATAATGTCATCGGCATACAATGCTTGTTTGTATTGATCATTTTGGATCTGAATGCCTTTTATATTGGTATTGTATCGGATTGCTGCAGCTAAAATTTCAATTGTCAGCACAAACAAAATGGGTGATAAGGGGCATCCCTGTCTGGTTCCATTATTAATCAGAACCTTGCCTGAAAGGGAATCATTTAATTTGATTTTGGCCGTAGGTGCATTATATAGTGTAAAGATTTTATTAATAAAGCCCTCTCCCATTCCAAATCTCTCCAATGAACCTCTTAAAAAGGCCCAGTTCAATCTATCAAAAGCCTTTTCGGCGTCCATGGCAAGGAAGATTGATGGAATATTATATATATGAGCATATTCAAGCAGGTTCAGTATTTTAATAGTATTGTCCCTTGCCTCTCTGTGGGGTGTAAAACCTACTTGGTTCGTATGAATTAGATTCGGGAGGATTTTATTGATGCGTAGTGCCAGGATCTTTGCGAACAGTTTCACATCGACATTTAACAGTGAGATGGGCCTAAAATTTTGGGGCATATCGGAAGGTTTCCCAGGCTTTGGGAGCACCGTAATGTGTGCCTCCAGCATAGTCTGTGGAAAAGGGTTCTGGTCATTCACTCTATTGAAAATGTCTAACAAATGGGGTATCAATATTGAGGCAAGGGCTCTATAGTATTGAGTGGAAAAGCCATCTGGGCCCGGGCCAGTTTTATCTCTTCTGAGGTGATGGGTGCTTCTAGGTCTGTTATTTATTCTTTGTTTAGTGTGGGAATGGGAAGTGCTTGCAGGTAAGTTAGCATTTCTATGGCAGCAAATGAGCTGTCTGTTTCTTGCTTAATATTGTATAGTTGTGTGTAATATTCCTCGAATTGTAGGAGGATATCTTTAGTGGAATAAACTTTAGTGTTTTTAGGTGTTTTTATCTCATGTATGAATGTTTTTAGTTTTTTAATTTTTAGTGCCCTAGCTAGGAGTTTACCTGCCCTGTTGCCTTCATAATAAAATCTCTGTCTAACTTTGGATCTGGTATCTGTATATTCCTGTAACAACATATCATGAAGGGCTTTTCTAGTGTCCTGGAGTGATTGGGTCACGTCTGGGTCGTCCTGATTTAATCTGTGTTTATGCTCTAAATCCGATAATCTTGAGGTGAGGTCTAAGTATTTCTGCCTTTCTAATCTTCTGAATTGGGCTTTTCTCTTCATGAATTCCCCTCTCATAAAACACTTATGTGCTTCCCAAACTGTAATTGGGTCGGTGTCCCCCGTAGAATTAAAGAGAAAATATTCCTGTAGTGCTTTCTGAGTCTTAGTGCGTTGTACCTCTCCTTTTAATAAGGAATCATCCAGCTTCCATATGTATGGGGTAACAGGGGTATTAGGCCATGCAATATCAAAATATACGGCCGAGTGATCCGACCATACTGTATGAGTGATCCCAGAGTTTTTTTATATGTTCCAGCCCTATTTGATTGGTGATCAGGTAGTCTAATCTGCTATATGTCTTATTTGGGGAAGAAAAAAAAGTGTACTCTCTTTTGTCTGGATTAATAAATCTCCAAATGTCATAGAAATTATAATCTCTCATTATTTTCCATAAGTGTTTGAGTGTACGTTTAGATGTACTGGGGTTTGGGTTAGAGCTGTCTACCCCTGGGTGTATGGGAATGTTAAGATCCCCCCCTATAAAGATTAATCCTTTAGCTATATCCAATATGCGTCTAAATATTTTCCTAAAATAGGGAAGTTGTTGGGTATTGGGCGCATAGAGATTGATTAATGTAACAGGTCTACCGTATAGTAATCCGAAGACTGCCAGAAATCGGCCTTCTAAATCAGTGTATGTTTGAATATGTTGAAAAGATATGACCTTGTGTATCAAGATGCTTACACCACACTTTTTTGAGGTGCCAGAGCTGTGAAAATGTCGATTATAATTAGAGCTCATATATTTTGGCTCGTGAGAGCGCTTGAAATGCGTCTCTTGTAGGAATAAAATATCCCCTTTTCTTTTATGAAAATCAGACATCGCCACAGATCTCTTGGCCGGGGAGTTAAGACCCTTTACATTTTGTGTGATAAATTTAAGTGTTTTGTTAGGAGTATCCATTGACAGGTAGTATATTAAGTTTCGATGAGACACACCATGTACAATATCTTACCATATGCATTGTTATTACCTTACTTCGGTATCTAATTTGCAGACAATATAAACACATTAGAGAAATAAAATAATAAAACAAACTATAACTTAACAAATATATAGCTAACCAAAAAAAAGAGTCGATGCCTACCCTACATCTGGGGGCAGGCATTGGAACCATGTTTAACCACGGGACCTTACTCTAGAGGGGGGTCAGGGTCGATGATGTAAATTACAGTGATCCCATTTCGTATCTAACTGCTATGTAGGAACATCATTTCATCCCTCCACATAGTGTTTATAATAGATGAAATGAGGGACAAAATTAAATATAATACCCTACAAGGAGCCAGGGTTGAAGTTTGTATAGAACCGTATTATAACATTATGTTAAACTAACTCTATAAAAAACAAAAAAAAACAAAAAAAAGGGTAAAAAGAGATCCATAAGCTTAGATAAACATTCAAAACCCACCACACAACTTATTCATGCTGGGATAACCCAGACAGAGTCTATAATTAGTTACCCATCCTTTTTGGACAGTTCCTCAAAGTCTGTAATCCTGTGTAGGATTTAATCAAGTCCCGTCTTCAATAACTGCATTATTCGCCCGTCTTTTTTCTGGTGGGGCACCTTGTGAGGAAAGTTTCTTGCTTGCCCTTGAGGATGTTTGCTGCCATCTCTCTGTTTGTAGCCTTTTCTCTCTTCTTGGTGGTGTGTGTTGCTGATTATCATCTGATGGAAAGTCTGGTGGATCCAGATCTAAGGCCTTACAGAATTCTGGGACTTCTGAGACTTTCCTGCATATTAGTTTCCTTGTATCTCGCAACACATACAGATGAAAGGGGAATCCCCAACGGTATAAAATTTTCTTATCTCTCAACAGCTTAGTTAAAGGCGCCAGCTCTCTGCGTCTTTGTAAAGTCCTCGGGGACAGATCAGCATAGAATTGCAGAACCGTCCCTCTGAACCGTATAGGTTGATTCTTCCTAGATAATGTCAAGATTTCTTCTTTATTCATAAAGCATTTACATTTATAATGACATCTCTGGGCGGCGCTGTGTCTGGGGGTCTTGGCCTTAATGCTCGGTGGGCTCTGTCCCAAGGCATGTCAACCGGCTGTTGTGATCCTTTTAGGTGAGCAAACAAGGCTGCAAAATAAGTATAGAAATCTTTTGGTGGCACTGACTCAGGAATTCCCCTGATTCTAAGGTTCTTTCTCCGACCCCTGTTTTCAAGGTCCTCAAGTTTGTCACTAAGATCTTCAATAATATCAGCTTGAGAGGTTACTTGATCCTGTATGCTAGAAATCTCCTCCTTAACCAGATCTGACTGGTCTTCAATGGCTTCCACTCTAAAACCCAGAGTGTGTATGTCCTGCTTAATTTCCGCCATCTCCTCTCTCATGCAGGTCCTGACAATGTCTGCTATATCCTGCTTTGATGCCAGAGAAGACAATAAAGAGATAGGCACATTTGTAGATGTTTCTTGGTCTTGTGAAATTTCATCCTCCAGCAGTGAACTGGGGGATGATTGCTCTCTGAGGTGTTTTGTTGGCGAGGGTCTTTTATGTTCTGAGGCTGAGAAAAAGGAACTCACAGAGTGCTCCTTCCCCAGTGACTTTAGTTGTTTATGAGGCTTAATACCCTTCTTTGCAGCCATAGTGAGACAGTTTTGTGTTCCAGTGTGACAATGTGTCTTGGTAGCGTTTGTTGTTATATTCCGTTTACAAGGCAACACACAAATGATATCAAATTACTCTTTATATTAAAGTTCACCTTCTGCGCTTTTTACATATGTAAATAGAAATAAGCCTCACCGGTTCTCAACTGTAAAACTGAGGGAGATGAGGCAGAGAGCAGTTATTTGTGCACTAGTCCCGCATTAAAGTTACATGGCTCAGCGTGTCCCTGAGTGGTATAAGTGTGTGCATATAAGCGGCTTCATCTTGAGATTTTTTCTAGCCTGGGGCTATGACGCACCTCTATCTGTAGGCTGGAGTCGCATCCGGGATGGAGGTGAGAGTAGCGGGTGAGTGGCTGGTATATGGCTGGTATTATAGGGCTTATCGCCCTCGTGTGTGTGCTGTTTTTTCCTGGTAGGCCTAAATCAGGCAGTCTCCTCTCTCTCTCTTCTGTGCCCCACACCGCTAAAGTCACGGTCCTTGTATAAATAAAGTTACCGCTTCATTCCTGGTACTTTAAGCAGTTGATCCCTCCGGTTTCTTCCAGTTTTCGGTCACAGTAACATAAGTATTTATACTTTGAAAGTCCCCGACACACCGGAGCTCTGGATTTAAGCAGCCATCTTAGCTGCGGCCAAGCTCCGCCCCCGGCAAATCTTATTAGCTTTTTGTAAACGTACAAGAAGATTATGCTGCAGTAAATTGGCAGGGAACAGACAGCATGACAGCGAAGGTTTAAGGGACTTGCTCTGTAGAGAGCCAATACACTAACCTTTAAAGGGACACAAAACACAATTTTTTTCTTTTATGACTCAGAGAGAATACAATTTTAAACAATATTCCAATTTATTTCTATTATCTAATTTGCTTCCTTTGTTGAATAAATAGCAATGCATATGTGTGAGCCAATCACACAAGGCATCTATGTGCAGCAACCAATCAGCAGCTACTGAGCCTATTTAGATATGCTTTTCAACAAAGGATATCAAGAGTATGAAGCAAATTAGATAATACAAGTAAATTGGAAAGTTGTTTAAAATTGCATGCTCTTTCTAAATCATGAAATACATTTTTGGGTTTCATGTCCTTTTACAGGGCTGTAACTAAACAATAAAATAAAGACTTTGTAGCACCACTTTTCTAATGATTTCTGGCTGTGGTCTATTGACAGGGGAATGCTTGACACACCTAGAACCTGTGGACATAGATGCAGAATTTCCACTATATGCTAATTTTTCCCAATTATACCCAGTGTTAGATATGCAGCCTGAACACATGACAGTTGAATGCATTGTTACAAACAGGATAGAAAAATGTTAGAGACATTAAAACCAAATTTTTCCTTTCATTATTCAACTAAAGATTACCATTTAGCCCCGCTCTAACCATGTGATAGGTTGTCTTTAAACTGTACATTTGAATGTGTCATGCATAACCCTTGATTTTCTTCCAGCGCAGCAGCATATAGCCTATGAGCCCTCAGTGACCCTTCACTCCGTTTCTCTGGGATCTAGCTATTAACCCACAAAATGCCTCACATGATGAGGAAACACTCAAAGTCAAACCCCAAACCTAAGAAGACAGTGTTTGATCATTTTGCGCACTCTACTAAGGAGTCTCTGCCCCACCCAGGTGTGGAAATGAGTGAACCTGACTCTCAAGATGAGGAATCTCAATCCAGCCAACACTCTGCAACTGCCTCTCAACATTATATTACAGAATCATCACTCAAGAAACTCTTAGCTAATCAGACTAAGTCCATCACCCAAGAAATCCAGCGCAGCTCTGCAGAACTTAAGGAGATCTCAGAAATTGGTGACAGAGTTGACGCACTGGAGCGCAAGCAGGATGATCAGGCTGTAGATCAATCCAATATTCTGGCCTATGCCGAAAACCTGGCTGAGCAGATTTCACAATTGGAATCTAAACTGGCTGATATGGAGGACAGATCGAGACGCAGTAATATAAGGTTCAGAGGAGTCCCAGAGTCCGTAGCTCCGGCAGATATACAAGGCTATCTTCAAGATCTTTTCCGAGAACTAATAGGCACCCCTGACAGCCTCACTAGCACAATGGAGAGGGCTCACAGGGCATTGCGCCCCAGGACGGTGAGCTCCGACAAGCCGAGAGACATCATAGTGTGTTTCCATAGCTTCTTATATAAGGATCGCCTTCTACAAGCCGCCTACAAAAAGCCAAATCTTAGTGGTAGATTTGAGGGAGTCCAGCTACTACCGGACTTATCAGCACACACCCTTCAACAGCGTCGCCACTTTCAGCCAGTTACCACTGCTCTACGTAAGGCCAATTTTCGGTATCGCTGGGGGTTCCCTACCAGGCTCCTGGTAACCAAAGATAACCAGATCATAACTATCACCACACCTTCTCAGGGCATGACTCTTCTTGCCTCATGGGGATTATTGGTGGACCCCCGGAACACACGGGTCCAACCCCAACCTGCCTTAAGAGCCTCAGCTCCTGAATGGTCGACAAAGGATCAGAGGGCAAAGAGACCTAAGATACAACAATCCCAAGAACACTCTGAACCTACTTTATAGGTTCCTTCGGGAGCCAATGGCCCTGGACTGAATGTGTATAGGCTCCTAGGACTCAACTGAAAGGTGTCACTACCCAGCTTGCACCATGTGTCAGGCGAGATACTTGTGAGCTTTAGTGAGCCGTTTAATTGTTTGTTCATTTAGTAAGTTTTATGTTATCTCACTTGGTTAGATATATTACCTGCTGTCTTGTAACCACTTAAGTTTAAGCACTTCATGTTAAGACGATTATGTTCTTAGAGCGGGGCTGACGTTTTTGCCCCACTGCACTAGCTCCTGAGCTGTATGCTCGCCCCCGCACTGAAGCCCACGTTAGGGCTCCCTTGAGGTGGACTACTTCCACCACTCCAGAGGCACTATTAAGTGTCTCTGTTTACTCCTTACCTCTCCTCCCCTTACCTTTTTTCCCCATTCTGTTTCCCAGACATTGGTACTTGGACCTTTAACACCCAATTCCTAATTACCCCTAGATATGACTAGTACCCCTTTAAGGTTTCTCACCCAAAACGTTAGGGGCTTAACACTCCCTTCAAGAGAAGTCTCTTACTACACTCACTGAAACACCATAACCCAGAGACGCATTGGCTAATTGATGAGCCGATCAGACTCTCCTCTAAGGAATACACGCATATAGAATATGCTCCCTTCACCAAAAAAGCCAGAGGCACAGCTATTCTTCTACACAAGAGGCTAGCTGTTGAACCAGTCCTGACCATTAGAGACCCGCAGGCCAGATATGTCATCCTGATCTGTAAAATCAATCACGTGCTATATACTCTTGTGTCAGTCTACTTGCCCAACACACACCAACCTAAGTGCCTCAAACACATACTTCATGTCATTTCCCAGCACAAACAGGGTAGAGTTGTTGTTTCGGGAGATTTTAACATGACCTGGGACCCGAAAGTAGATAGAAAATCCTCTGCCTCGACCAGGACTCCTCCTTCTACAGAACGACTTGCTGCAAAATTTCGTACTCTCATGACTGGCTCAGGTTACTTTGATATATGGAGGGCTACCCACACTAAGGACCGAGACTATACACACTATTCACAACCACATCAACAATACACCAGACTTTATTACATGTTCTCTACGGCAGATTCACTAGACCTGGTTACTAACTCAGCCATTTCTATCTGCCCCTGGTCTGACCATGACTGTGTCACTGCCGACCTCATCTCCACAAACACTACTCGTTCTAGGGCCTCTTGGCGTATGCCTCACAACCTCCTACAAGATATCGCCTTTAGAGAAAAATTGCGCACAGAAATTAAACACTTTCTGGAAACTAATGACAATACCCAAGTCAGAGACGACACCCTATGGGGAGCCGCTAAAGCAACAATTAGAGGCATAATGATCTCGGAACAGGCTAACCTTCGAAAGCAGGCGGGACTCTCGTTATCCCAGGCCCACATTAAACTAAGAAATTTAGAATCCCAAAACAGAGTAAAACCTACAAACTCTTTAGCAGCCCAAATAACTGATCTTAAAAATCACATTTCGCAGCTAGAGCTTAGGAGAACCCAAGATAACCTAACTAAACTAAAACAACTGTACTTCTATAAGGGTAATAAGGCGGACACCCTTCTGGCCAACAAAATCAGAAACAGAACTAGTGTATCGCGTATACATAGCATAGTAAAAGCGAACTCCCTCCTTAAAATCCCTTCACAGATAGGGGAGGCTTTTGCTGAGTATTACTCTAAACTCTATAATATAGAAAAGTCTGAGAATCCCCCTGCGACCCCAACAGACACAATACGCGAGTACTTAAAAGCCTTGAATCTCCCGTCCCTCTCACCCGATCAAAAGGATTCTCTAAACTTGCCATTCTCTATCAGAGAAGTACAACAAGTAATCAGGAACTCTAAATCATTTAAATCACCAGGCCCAGACGGTTTCCCAGTCCATTTCTATAAAACTTACGTCCAAGAACTTTCCCCCTTGCTTCTTAGACTTTACAACTTAGCTAGAGATGAGGGTAAATTCAAGAGAGAATTCCTGGAAGCCACTATTATAACAATTTTGAAACCTAATAAGGACCCTACTCTTTGTGCCAGCTACAGGCCAATCTCGTTAATCAATACTGACATAAAATTCTACTCAAAACTTTTAGCCAATCGTATTGCCAACCTATTACCCCACCTGGTCAATCCAGACCAAGTGGGGTTTATCCCCAAAAGAGAAGGGCCAGATAACACTAGAAGACTCTTAAATGTGATGAGCCTGTCATCCAGCCTCAACAAACCTATGGCGATTATCTCATTGGACGCTGAAAAGGCCTTTGATCGGGTGAGATGGCGGTTTCTGTGGGAAGTGCTTGAAACCTTCCAATTACCAAGTTCCCTCGTGGGAGCAATAAAGGCCTTATATTCCACTCCTTCCGCCTCAGTAAGGGGTCTTGGCTTCCAAACTCCCCCTTTCTACATTTCCAACAGGACCAGACAGGGATGTCCCCTATCGCCCCTGCTTTTTGCGCTGGCCATCGAGCCGCTGGCAGAGCAAATCAGATTGGATCCACGCATGGGTGGGATCACCCTGTGTGGCACCAAGCACAATATTGCCTTGTTCGCGGATGACATTACCCTTTTCTCATCAGATCTCTCGACCACTCTCCCTAGACTCCTACAAATAGTCAGGGAATTTAATGCCCATTCTTATTACAAGCTAAACATATCTAAAACAGAGATTTATACCCAAGGCTTCCAGAGCTCGTCTCTGGCTCCTCTAAAAGCCAAATACCCCTTCCGGTGGTCGGATACGTCGGTGTTACACCTAGGAGTCAGACTCTCCAATGATCTACCCCGTACTGTCAGGGATAATTACCTCCCTTTGCTATCGGAGCTTCGCTCCCTTAGTAAGAGTTGGAATCTCTCGCAAGTCTCGTGGATGGGGCGGATCGCAGCTCTAAAGATGTCTTTTCTACCCCGACTCACATACTTATTTCGTTGCCTTCCAATCAGAGTCCCTAGACAAATCCTCTTGCAGTTTCAAAGTGAATTCACTAAGCATATTTGGCAGGGCAAACCTCCAAGGGTGGCGCAGAAAGTCCTGCAATTGCCCAGGATAAACGGGGGACTAGGCTCTCCCTCGATAGTAAGATACTATGAGGGGGAGATGCTCACCCATATCTCACAATGGGGAGTCAGACAGTCTACCTGTAAATGGCGCTCCATTGAACAGGCCTCGCTGCCCTATAACCTAACTTTACGAGATCTGATCTGGACGCCTACGCATTGCCGTAGAGATCTAACCTTGACAAACCCTATTATTCGGGAATGCCTGCACTTTTGGGACAAAATCCGCTATTCTAGACATATTGCCCCTCACCCATCTCCCATTACCTCTATACCTGGCCTGCTAGCAGGCTTACAGGATACCCATTCACTGAAATGGGCTCAACTTGGAGTTCATGTAGTCTCAGACCTCTGGCTTCCACCACCGGAAAGTGGATTCAGAACCGCCTCTCAGCTAGGGGCGGATGGGGCCTTACCCCATATTCTAAAATTCGAACACCACAGAATCAAAAGCTTCCTGACCAGTTGGGGCTTCAAGCCTCAGTTAGCTCGACCATTAACCCCTTGGGAGACCACATGGAGTCAGGGAAATAAGCTATGTCGACCTCTCTCCAGACACTATACTCTCTTAGACCCTAACCTAAATTCGGAAACAACACCCCACCTTTCAAAGTGGGAATCCCTACTCGATAAATCATTTACAGAAGAGGCTTGGGGACACACTCTTGAGCGTACCAAAAAGGCCATACATTGCACAACCTTATTTGAGACTTATTATAAATTGTTGGCTCATTGGTACTATGTACCTACCAGGTTGGCTAAAATATTTCCTAGTTCGTCCCCTTACTGTTGGAGAGGTTGTGGTCAGAGAGGGGACTCTCTACACGTCTGGTGGGAATGCCCCAAAATTCGCCCCTTATGGATAAGATGCTTTAGGGTTCTTCCCAAATTGGGAGTATCATTACGTAGCTCACCGGCAGTTGCCCTACTACACATAGGTGTCCACACTATCCCTAAACATCATGCTTATATAAGCATTTACCTTTTTATGTCCATCAAACATCTTATCGCTTGTGATTGGAAAAAAGAGTCCCCGCCTAGCTGGACAAGAGTCTGCTCTTATATGGCCTACCTATATACCATGGAAAAAGACATTTTCTATAAGTTAGGTAATTCCGACCTTTTTGAGCTTACATGGGCTGACTGGAAAGATTCATACGACACAACCTGGAAACCTAATGTCTTGTCCCCCAGTTAGCTTCCCACCGGTGACATAAGGCCTTATCCCTGGCTTAGTACACACGATTTTGGATGGCTTACGCGCCACACTGCTCATAACTAACTACATTCCTCCGCTCCTCCTCTCTTTCCACCCCCTTCCTTACCTCTAGACTCATTCCCTTTCCCCTCTATCCCTGAGCTGAGAGACCTTGGAGTCATAGTTTATGTCTGACTTCTGAGTTTTTGGTATCACTTAGAACAGAGTTTTATCTATTTTACCTTTGTAATATTATACTGTTTTGAGGACAGTCTGTGTCCTCACATTGTTAATTTATATTTACTCGCTTTTTTTTGTCATCTGTATTAATAATATATTCAATAAAGCTTTTTGAAAACTTTAAAAAAAAAAAAAAATTACCATTTAAAAAAAAGGTTCTAATTTACTTCTCTTATAACATGTACTGTATTCCCTTTGTTGAAAAGTAGGTAGGTAAGCTTAGGAGCGTGCACGTCTGTGTAGTACTATATGGCAGCAGTTTTGCAAGATTACTTTAAATAATGTTATACATTTGCAAGAGCAATAGGTGTCATCAGTGTTTCCTGCCATGCAGTTCTCCAAAAAAGTGCAACCCACTTTCCTAGGTATTCTCTTCAATAAAGAATACCATTAGAACAATGCAAATTTGATAACATAAATTGGAAAAAAAAAAAAAAAAATCGTAGGCTCTGTCTGAATCTTGAAAGAAAAATTTGTGGTTTCATGTTCCTTTAATGTTCAAAAAGGTTTAAATATCTTTGATTTTAAATATTTCTAGTGCTAATTTAAATATTGTAACCACACCCCCTTGGTATTACATCATATGCATGTGCTCAAGATCCCTTTGTTATTTAAATGGATGACTTTGTCCATTAAAGTCACAGACTGCTGCCTTTTAACAGTGATACTATTTACAATATATTAGCTTTTCAGAGGGTCCTGTCATTATCAGCTCATCATACTCTCCTCCATCAGATGTTATTTTTGTTTTGCTCCAGATTAATAACAAAATTCTGTTTATTGTGTAAATTCCATTTCCGGTGTCTTTAGTACAAATGTATTTTCCTTGCAAACTGCAGTTCTGTGCTCTACTTCAATACAAATTCTAGCTGCAGTGCAAATAAGGTTGCCACCTTTAGTTCAGGCCAAACCCGAACACTTGCGCCGTGCACAGCACAGCAATTTGTTTTTTGCAGAGAACACACTATGTATAATAGCACATAAACAAACTCACACATAGATATTCACACTCACTCACACACATAAAAACACACACACTCACACACAAACTCACAAAGACACTTAGACCCATACCTAGACACACTCCTAAAACAAAAACACACAGAAGCAAGAGAGCATGCAAATGCACAACGTCACCTTTTTGACTGTGTCCTACTAAACCCTTACATTTGCATTTCTATGTGTGACTCAGCTTAAAACCAAATGGAAACCTGAACTGTCTGGGACATTTTTAAAAACCCAGGACTAGGGTCCATTCAGTCCATGGGCAATGTGTGTAATTTGGAAGCTCATATGTTCCTAAATAAACTCCAGCTTTAGTGCCATGTGGAGTCTCCAGTTATGATTTCACAATTTGTTTTCTTTCATCAGATGAGAGTCCATGAGCCATCATGTTTGGAATCAATACTCAAACTGTGGAGTCCATGAGGCCACCGTGAATAGGGGGGACAAATAGAGAAAGCAGAACATTACTATTCATGCACTATGGCCCACAGAACATTTCTGCCAAAGCCTCTGAATAATGTCAGGATATCTGTGAGTGTTATTAAATAATTATATATTTATCAACACCAAATAATTCATTTATTTGTAAAAGCTGTTTGTAACACAACCCCCTCTCTCGTTTGTCAAGGACGCATTGCAAACCTTTGTCCCAATTCATCTAAGCATGCAATGCCGACCGCTCTAAATTTAAAGGAACCGTAAACTCAAAATGTTTTTCAAAAAGTGCCTAAAACTGCAAATATAAGGTGCATGGTGTATAATATACGTCCCCAGACTATACGAATCATGTATACATGTTTATACTAATAGCTGGTGGGCTTGTAAGGTGTAGGTACTTACCATTCAGCACCTCTGTGGGCTTACCTCAGCTATAGACACTTGTTTGCAGCAGACAAGCCCATCTTAAAAGGGACATTAAACACTAAATACATGCTAGATAGAATGATGCATTCAAAGAAAAGATTAGTCCATGACTAACATGTAGATGTATTTTTTAAAGTTTCATTAGTTGTTTAAAAAGTGACAAAATAAGTGTAAAGTTTTAGTGTCTATAAAACACTGGGAGCTGCCATGTTGTAACTTGTGTTACCTTCTCTGCTGTGGCCAATTAGGGACAGTTATACATAGGTCATTAGAGTGTGCAGCCAATGGTTGTGCTGGATTTAACAGTGTTCTGCACTTCCATTTCTAACAGGAACTGAAAAGCTCACAATTTCAGAATGGAATTACAGGCAAAGAGGACAAAATAAATAATGAAAGTATATTGCAGAGTTGTTTTATATATACAATTTATCATTTTATATTGCCATCTCAAAGTGTTTAATGTCCCTTTAAGCAGTGCAAGCACAATGCTAAGGATCTGAATTAGTTACAGCATCTACAACCCAGAGGATTGGTGGACAAGTTCACATTTCACCTGGGGAGGGCTGTGGATCCACAAGTAGCAGCTACTCCTGTGTTGCAAGCTTAGAGTTTTATGTGTGTTTAAAACCTTATTTATTCTGTTTTGCAACAGATATTTTTATATTTGTCATACAATTCAGTTTACTTATATCTTCTATTTTTTTTTCAAGCACTGTGAACTATTTATCCAAGATTAAAATCAGTTCTTTATTTGTACTCCTTGATTTCCCTTATAACACCGTTCTGTATCAGTTTACAAATATGCAAATACTTCATTCTTAAAAAGGAAATAAAAGAACAAAAAAGTAAAAAGCAAGTATGTGCCTTGCAAGAAATTATAACATGGCAAGTCTCAACACTGACCATTGCATAATTGCAGTAAAACACAATTCTATGCTTGTTTTTAATACAGTATCATGGCAGGAAAAAAAACAAACACATTTTTTTTGTTTTATATAACCTGGTCCTGATTTCAGGACATAGATGAAAGTTCAATTTCAATACAATCTTCTTAATGCAGCAAAGTAGTTTTGCAGCATTATCCTCATTGTAAATAATGTATTCAGTTACTGAACTGAAGGATGTACCCGGATAATGTTTTAATTGTTTCCATTGTTGGTTTAATCAGTAATGCTGTCCCAAGGGATACCTTGCTTCGTCTATAACCATCTCATGAACAAGAAAACAGTGGTTAAACCACAATATTCATTAGATTTTTTAAAGAGATGTTGAGAAAAAAAATATTCCAAGTGCTTTGACATTTGTTTTTATATAACTACGGCTGGTTTTTAATATTCAGACAAGTTTCCCTGCATTTTAGAGAGAGGACAAAGATCAGTGCATTTTTGCCAGTTATTGGAAAGGATATTTATAAAATAAACTATTTCTGCAGTATCAGAAGTTAGTTTTGTGCACCAGAGAAAAATATAAATGGTCTGAATCCACAAAAGATTCAGATCAACTGTAATAGGGTCCAGCAAAGTGCTTAAAGGGATAGTAAACCCCAAAACTATCTTTTATGATTCAGATAGAACATACAATTTTAAACAACTTTCCAATTTAATTCTATGATTACATTTTCTTCATTCTCTTGTTATCCATTGCTGAAGGGACAGCTTTGCACTACTAACAGGAAGCTGAAAATATCTATTTAGCCAATCACAAGAGACAAATGTGTGCAGGCACCAATTAGCAGCAGCTCCTACTAGTGTATGATATGTGCATATTCATTTTTTTTTTAACAAGGGATATTAAGAGAACAAAGCACATTTTAAAATAAAAGTGAATTTAAAAGTGTCTTAAAATGACATGCTCTATCTGAATCATGCAAGTTTAATTTTGACTTTCCTATCCCTGTAATAAAGGAAATTACTAACTTAAAAGGGACATACAGTACAAGTGCAGAAAGAACATGTTTTAAAATGTTAAATAGATGAGTTATTTACAAGCATTTGTGCAATGATAAAATGTTCTAACCCTACTGTGGGCTAGCTGACCACATCTGAGCCAATGACAAGAGACAAATGTATGTAGCCACCAATCATCAGCTAAATCTCAGCAGTGTGTTGCTGCTCCAGAGCTTATCTGGTCATGCTTTTTAACAAAGGATACAAGCAGAACATATTAAAGGGATACTAAACACAATTTTATTTCTTTCATGATTCAGCTAGAGCATGCAATTTTAAGCAACTTCGTAATTTACTCCTATTATCAATTTTTCTTCATTCTTTTGCTATCTTTATTTCAAAAGCAGGAATGTAAAGCTTAGGAGCTGGGTCATTGTTTGTTCATTCATTTTTGGGTACATTTAGCCACCAATAAGTAAGCGTAACCCAGGTACTGAACAAAAAAATGGGCCGGCTCCTAAGCTTTACATTCCTGCTTTTTAAATAAAAATAGCAAGAGAACGAAGAAAAATTGAGAAGAGAAGTAAATTAGAAAGTTGCTTAAAATGTCATGATCTATCTGAATCATGAAATAAAAAAAAATGGTTTAGTGTCCCTTTAATAAAAGCAACTGGTTATGGTATCTAGAAAAACTAACAAACAAACAAATACATTAAACAAACTGGAGCATCAAAAGATATATTCCATTTTGTGTAGGGTAAGATAGGCACAATTTATAAAAACAAAGCCCTTCCTAGATTCCATTTGATGTTTAGGAAGTGAGCCAAAGCTAAAGACATTTTCACATTACGTATTTATACAATGAATCGATGCAAAATGAGCTGCTACAAGGGAAAAGTATTTGACAGCTCTGTGTAAAATAAGATAAGGATGTGTATAGGTGCAAACAGCTTAGATTGTGCAATGTCTCAGAGAGAAAATGTATCATTCAGTTGAGAAAACTGACAGATTCATATATTATATTTAAAAGGGAAGCAAAAACTTTCATGATTCAGATAGAACATGCACATTTAATAGACTTTTTAATTTACTTCTATCTTCAGTTTTACACAATTCCCTTTGTTGAAAAGCATACCTAGATATGTTCAGGAGCAACAACAGACTACTGGGAGCTAGCTGGTAATTAGTGGCTACATAAAAGATGCCTCTTGTCTTGGCTCGGTCCTAGTTGTTTATTGCTGCTTTGTAGCCGACGTTAAGTATGTGGTCAACCCATTTACAGGGGTTAAACACACAGCTATATGCAGGTAGTGCATTGATAACATGCTCTAATACATAAGGACATTTATTTTTGCATGTGTGTGTCCCTTTAATACCTATCATGCTAAATGGATATTACAACAATACTTTAGTTTGCACTCATTATTTCCATTCTTGCTAAATGGCATATATGCTTACTTATGCTAATGAATTAGAGTATTTTCTTCTTAATCTATTCTTACCTTTAACTATATGTTTATCAGCACCCCTGATTAAAGTCAGCTCCAGTAACCACCAATACATCACTGGTCTACAGCTGAGCCACATTATGTGTGGTAGATATAGCACAGCGGCCAATCACTAGCCTTGTTTAGCTCAGTAGTGGAAGGGCACAGCCAACCCAGAACTGGCATTTACCATGTGTTTATATTTATAACCAACCCTCATAAAGGTGTTATAACCAACAATACTGCAATAAGAAAGTATAAATAAATAATAGGGACATGGTACTGAATTGACTTGCTCTGTAGCCTATGTAAAAAGAAAACTGGGGTAAACATATAGCTGCTGCCTCACCTAAGATATTACTTATGGAAAGTGTTTTTCCTGACTGCTTCTTGCAACAGTGCTTCAGGCTTTTTTGTTACAATAGTGAAACTAGGACATGAATAATAAACCTGTAAGAGCTGGGTTAATGTGGGTATGTTGTACACATGTATAAAGATTGTTATATGAATGTATTATACTATAACATTTAAAGTATTTTTGTTATTTAAATAAACAGGATTTTAACTTTTGGTGTATTCTTTTCTGTTTAGAAAGAAAATTTAGTGTGTGAGATATTAGCACCCAAAATTAGAAGACGGTAACTGCGACCGTATTTCAAGCATTATTGAGGAACTAATACAGGTAGCCCTCAGTTTACGCCGGGGTTAGGTTCCAGAAGGAATGGTTGTAAATCGAAACCGTTGTAAATTGAAACCCAGTTTATAATGTA